>NW_025726082.1:1500000-1727500 GCF_021461395.2 Schistocerca americana | reverse complement strand
CTATAAAGTTATCAAAATCAACCTAGAAGAATAACAAACATTTCAAAAACCTTAAGCAGCACAAGAAATATTCAAAATAGAATAGGTATTAGTTACATAGGTTTGGATTGCATAGAGGGGTTTTATAACTATGTGAACTGAAGTGCTCAAGTCAAATAAGTGAAAAGCGTCCTGTTAAGACAAAATTAAAACCACAAGCATATAAAACTGCTAGGACTAACACCACACTGAAAGATTTCTCAACAAATTATGCTGCTATATGGGAACAGCACCATGCACATTACCTATGGGGCATGAAAGGCATATAGCAGCACTAATTATGAAAACAGTTAAATTATAAATGAAAATAGTTATAACAAGAGACCAAGTTTAATAATAGAAGTACAGAAATGGGTAATAAATGAAATATACAGGAAATGCTGGAAATTACACAGCAGTTGATACCTGCCATCTGACCAGTGCAGAAAGCACCAAAGTCCTCAACAACAATGTAATTTAACATAGTAGAAATAACATCTGTGGAATACAATAAAACAATTAAAAGAAGAGGAAAACAATGTTTGAGTACTGTGTGTTTGAGAACTGTGCATAAAAAACTCCAGACAAAGAATGATAGTATGTCAAAAAGTTGCAAATATCTGTTTCAAGCCATTAAAGAAATTCTTATTTCACAATTGTAGCTGTTCAGTAAGAGTGAGACCATCATTAATAGGCATATGCTTAAAATGTTAAGTTCATCAAGTATATCATGTCTATAATCTTTCCTTTCTTTATGGATGATAGTAACTGCATTGCTCTCTTGGGTTTGAGGCCTTTAATAAGCAAATGATGTGCAAAGGGTGTATTTTGCACATTAGTACTCTTTCTTCTGAATAAATTATCTTTACATCTAATACCCATAGCTCTTCTGACCAGAACTGCATTATAAACCAGACAAGTGTCATAGGTTATTTTATAGATCCCGGAATTATGCAAAAGGGTAACTCAAGATTTCAAAGCGTGAATTAGAATTTTCTGCAAACCTACCCATCTTCATATAGGTGGTGCACATTGTGCTGTTTCCATATAGTTGTGATCAGATGACAAATCTTTCGGTCTTTCATCATTTCTAGCAGTTTACCATGCTTTTATTCTTAATGTTGCCTTCAAAAGATAACTTCTACAAATTTGTCTTGAGCACTTCAGCTCATTTAGTTTTGTTGCCTCTCCATGCAATGTGAACCTATGTAAGTAATATCCATTCCTTTTTTAATACACTACTTAAGCATTTGTGAATGTTTGTTTATTCTCTCCTATGTTGATTAAAAAAGCTTTCGTAAGTAACTATAACTTATTCTGATGAAGATACTCAAAGTCAGTATCAGAACCAGGTCCATGTAATAAAATTTGTGCAGCTGGTTGGCTGTTTTTATCATACATTAAAACTTATATATATTGTCTATTAAAACAGCTTTTAATTTGTTTTTAAAACAGCAGTATTCTAAATTTACAAGTAGTCCACACCATCTTTCTCTAGTTGTATTTGTATGAATGTTAGTATTATTTTTAAATTTGTAATTGACTAGTAACACAAGTCTCACATAGAGGCAAATGTATTATGAGGCTGTTAGAAGTATAACTAAAATTTTAAATAATTACCCACTTGAAGCTCAAGAATAAACCCAGAGTCTAACAGTTACAGCATACCACTGCGTAATAATCATAGTACTACTTCACATGAGATTATTTGATAGAAATATACAATCTCAGCCATTTTCCTAATGATCATGTCGCGAAAACCACCCATTAGAAGTTATCATTATGCACACCCAGGAATTGGGATATTTAGTTTTAGGTATTTAGCTTTTGCTGTTACCTATTCTTATTGACAGTGGTGGCTTGTGAGTATAGAAGCTGGGTGTCCACAAATTTTTTGATTCTGATATATATGAGAAAGTGAAAATAATAGCTTCTGATGTATAACAGTTACTCCTTAGAATGAGATTTTCACTCTGCAGCGGAGTGTGCGCTGATATGAAACTTCGTGGCAAATTAAAACTCTGTGCTGGACCGAGACTCAAACTCGGGATCTTTGCCTTTCGCGGGCAAGTGCTCTACCAACTGAGCTACCCAAGCACGACTCACGCCCTGTCCTCACAGCTTTACTTCTGCCAGTACCTCGTCTCCTACCTTCCAAACTTTGCAGAAGCTCTCCTGTGAACTTTGCAGAACTAGCACTCCTGAAAGAAAGGATATTGTGGAGACATGGCTTAACCACAGCCTGGGGGATGTTTCCAGAATGAGATTTTCACTCTGCAGCGGAGTGTTCGCTGATATGGTAGAGCATTTGCCCGCGAAAGGCAAAGGTCCCGAGTTCAGGCCTCGGTTCGGCACACAGTTTTATCTACCAGGAAGTAACAGTTACTCTTATCAACAAGATTATACACCTACAGCCACTGCCAATAATAATAACAAAGGTAATAATAATAATAATAATAATAATATAATAATAATAATAATAATAATAATAGGAGCACTCACTACACTAAATATACACACTAGGCAGAGATCAGAACCAACCAACACACGGAAGAAACCCACAAAACCAGCATGGCAACACAGGCTACAGATCAAAATAGAAAAACTGAGAAAAGACATCGGACAGCTAACACAATTTATAAGAAATGAAATCTTGGAAAAAGGTTAGGTAAAATCTCACAACAAGAAGCGACAGAGCAATTAGACGAAAAGAAGCAGAAATTACAAGCATTAGCCAAACGACTCAGAAGATACAAAAAAAGTGAAAATAGAAGGAAACAAAACCAAACATTCAACACAAACCAAAAGAAATTTTACCAGACAATAGATAACACACACATTAAAATAAACAATCCACCAAACATAACAGACATGGAACACTTTTGGAGCAACATATGGTCAAACCCAGTACAACATAACAGGCATGCACGGTGGATACAAGCAGAAACAGACACATACGAGATGATACCACAAATGCCTGAAGTGATAATTTAGCAACATGAAGTCACCCAAGCAATTAATTCTACTCACAATTGGAAAGCCCCTGGAAATGATAAAATAGCAAATTTCTGGTTTAAGAAGTTCACCTCAACACATTCACATCTAACTAAATTATTTAACAGTTACATTGCAGACCCATACACATTCCCTGATACACTTACACACGGAATAACATATCTGAAACCTAAAGATCAAGCAGACACAGCGAACCCAGCTAAATATCGCCCCATAACATGCCTACCAACAATATACAAAATATTAACTTCAGTCATTAAACAGAAATTAATGACACATACAACACAGAACAAAATTATAAATGAAGAAGAAAAAGGCTGTCGCAAAGGAGCACGAGGATGTAAAGAGCAACTGATAATAGATGCAGAGGTGACATATCAAGCTAAAACTAAACAAAGGTCGCTACACTACGCATACATTGATTACCAAAAAGCTTTTGATAGTGTACCCCACTCATGGTTACTACAAATATTGGAAATATACAAAGTAGGTCCTAAATTGATACAGTTCCTAAACATAGTAATGAAAAATTGGAAAACCACACTTAATATCCAAACAAATTCAAATAATATCACATCACAGCCAATACAGATTAAGCGTGGAATATACCAAGGAGACTCATTAAGTCCTTTCTGGTTCTGCCTTGCTCTGAACCCACTATCCAACATGCTAAATAATACAAATTATGGATACAATATTACTGGAACATACCCACACAAAATCACACATTTGCTATACGTGGATGATCTAAAACTACTGGCAGCAACAAATCAACAACTCAACCAATTACTAAAGATAACAGAAGGATTCAGCAATGATATAAGTATGGCTTTTGGAACAGACAAATGTAAGAAAAATAGCATAGTCAAGGGAAAACACACTAAACAAGAAGATTACATATTGGATAACCACAGCGACTGCATAGAAGCGATGGAAAAAATGGATGCCTATAAATATCTAGGATACAGACAAAAAATAGGAATAGATAATACAAATATTAAAGAAAAACTAAAAGAAAAATATAGACAAAGACTAACAAAAATACTGAAAACAGAATTGACAGCAAGAAACAAGACAAAAGCTATAAATACTTATGTCATACCAATATTGACCTACTCATTTGGAGTAGTGAAATGGAGTAACACAGACCTAGAAGCACTCAATACACTTACACGATCACAATGCCACAAATATAGAATACATCACATACATTCAGCAACAGAAAGATTCACATTAAGCAGAAAGGAAGGAGGAAGGGGATTTATCGACATAAAAACCTACATTATGGACAGGTAGACAATTTAAGAAAATTCTTTCTAGAACGAGCAGAAACTAGCAAAATACACAAGGCAATCACTCATATAAATACATCGGCTACACCACTGCAATTTCATAACCACCTCTACAACCCTTTAGATCACATAACATCAACAGATACGAAGAAAGTAAATTGGAAAAGAAAACACTACATGGCAAGCACCCGTATCATCTAACACAGCCACACATCGATGAAGATGCATCCAACACATAGCTAAGAAAAGTCAATATATACAGTGAGACAGAAGGATTCATTATTGCAATACAGGATCAAACAATAAACACCAGATATTACAGCAAGCATATTATTAAAGATCACAATACCACAACAGATAAATGCAGACTTTGCAGACAACAAATAGAAACAGTAGATCACATCACAAGCGGATGTACAATAATAGCAAATACAGAATACCCCAGAAGACATGACAATGTAGCAAAAATAATACATCAACAGCTTGCATTACAACATAAACTTATAAAACAACACGTTCCCACATACAAGTATGCACCACAAAGTGTACTGGAGAATGATGAATTCAAATTATACTGGAACAGAACCATTATAACAGATAAAACAACGCCACATAACAAACCTGACATCATACTCACCAATAAAAAGAAGAAATTAACACAACTAATCGGAATATCCATACCATATACAACAAATATACAAAAGAAAACAGGAGAAAAAATTGAAAAATACATCCAACTGGCTGAGGAAGTCAAGGACATGTGGCATCAGGATAAAGTTGACATTATACCAATTATACTATCAACTACACATCATCCACTAGTACCCCAATGCAATACAGCTACATCCAAACCTATATGTACAACTACAGAAATCTGTAATTATTGATACATGTTCAATTACCCGAAAGTTCCTAAATGCAATATAACACATACCATACAGTTAAAAGGAAGTGACGCTTGATCAAGGTCCGCGTCACTTTCCATTTTTAACCAGACTTAACGTCTGAGAAAGTAAAGAAATAATAATAATAACTACAGACAACTACAGAAATCCGTAATTATTGATACATGTTCAATCACCCGAAAGTTCCTAAATGCAATATAACATATACCGTACAGTTAAAAGGAAGTCACGCTTGATCAAGGTCCGCGTCACTTTCCATTTTTAACCAGACCTAAGGTCTGAGAAAGGAAAGAAGATAATAATAATAAGATGCGTAACTTACAGAACAAAAGAAAGAATTTTTTTGTGGAATTCTGTTGTTTTGTACATAATTAAGTACAGTTTAGGGCAATAACAAAATAATGCGTAACCTTTTGCAACTGTCCTCTTGGAATTTTTGTATGAGTGGGAGTTTTCATGCTTTTCCAATTTTTGAACAAATATACAAGATTCCTAACAGACGTATGAGTCCAAGAATTCACTTCCAGGCAGAAAATCAGATATCCTAATGCTGCATCCACACAGCAACTTGTGCTAACTATACACTTCCTTGTTAATGTTTGTAGTCACATTTATCTGATTTTGTCAATCTCTCATTCAAAGGATCTGTTCTCAGAGGCCCTACTTCCCTTGCAGCTAACTTTTTCTGGTACTTTACTTTTCTGTTCCCAGAATGAGATTTTCACTCTGCAGCAATTCATGCACTGATATGAAACTTCCTGGCAGATGAAAGCTATGTGCTGGACCAAGACTCGACCTCAGAATTTTTTCTTACATGGGGAAGTGCTCTACTGACTGAGCTACCCAAGCGTGACTCACAACCCATCCTAGAAATCAAATGAGGCACTGAAATCCATAAGGGCCTAAGGCACACTACCATTGATCCCACATTTAAAGTGAATATCAGAGAAACCAGTGATACAGCTTTTCATGAATTTTCATATATACAGTGTGAGCATTCAGCACAGATAAACTTGACTCACCATAAGGTCAACAGATTGCAGAAGCATGAGCAAATGCTACAATCTCACAATGGACAGTGATGTGCTTTAGGCCATTAATATTCTCAGCAACTCCAATGGATTACTATATGATAAAATTCATAACGTAATGTACTACTACTCACTCAGAAACCCACAAAACAGGTGTACTGTCAGTATAACTCTAACTTAGACTGAGATCCAATCTAATATTACTACCATATATAGTGAGTGAATTAGTGTATCTGACGAATGTGCTATCATCTAGCAAGACTTATGCCGAGAAAATGGGGATAAAAGTCTGCCACAGAGTGCTACCAACTGGTGGTACTGATGTAAAGTTGTAGTTGAGTGGCAAGGGCTAGCTGTGCACATTGTGAACTGATCACATTGTTTAGCAAATCCGTAAGTATTTGGCCCGTAAGGCAAGTATGTCATGCAAGCTGTGCATGTGCAAAAGCTCCTTGACATGTGCACAACTGCAGGTGTGCTCACAACCTTGATGCCAAGTTTCACAGAGTCTAGAGGAGCAGCAGCACATTGGATTTAAGCGCTGTATGCTTTAGATTACAGCATCTATGTTATGTTTAACAGCATTCAGAGAAAAATAACCAGTAGAGCCACAAGGAGTCAAACATTATGGTGTTCATGTGCTCTTGTGCTCTTACACAGCAGCTGGCCCTGCTTATTGATAATTTTGTGTTCTGGCTAGTTCATATCTGAATGAAATGTGTTTTTTTATCTTAATAGATTTTCTATCCTTGCACAACAACATGGGCACAGGAAGTTAAACAGTAGTGCCCAGTGATATCTGCAAAACTGTACTGCACAATGGTTAACTATACAGAATATCTTCTATGACAATATTAGAGGCTCTTGCAGTCTGGGATGGACTCAATGTAGGGCCAGGGTGTGGGTGCAGCTAATGTCTATAATGAAGAAATGCCTCTGGTCCAGGCCCTAGAAACTCACAGAATGCAGGCATAATGTTGGTGCTTTATGTGACTGGCTACAGTAATAAGAAGACAACTTACAAAAAAGTTAGCCAATAATGGCTTCTAAAAATTAATTTATCATTGATTGGTTTATTTTGTTATGTTACTTGTATCATAGCCAGAAAGAATCTTATTTGAATTGTCAGTGTAACATGATTGGTGCTTCATATGTGTCGAAAACAGGACAATAACCAAAATCAACCTCAAAGATAAACAAGTAGTAGCTTGGTCCCAGGCAGTGGCTGTCAATTTGCAATACTTATGATGAGGTGTATAATCTATGAGTTGAGACACTATGGAATTATGAGTTATCTGTAGTCTCATTCTCTGCCTGAAAAAGGAATACCACGCCTCCAATCCAGACCTGACATCTGTCTGATGCACATTCACAGATGTTATCATCATTCATGAACATAGAATAAGAATTTTTCTGCGTCATATCAAGTAGTGATTATGCCACCACAGAAAGGAAATTATCCCTCAAAATTGAAAACCAGTTTACAAGGAGAACCCCGGTGTTTGGTATTACGTTCCATTCCATTTCTGTTCTATATAAATGATCTACTGCTTAACAATGACTGTAGGTAATAGTTATTTGTAGATGATACTCCCATAATAATTGGAAATAACAGTACTGACAGAGTTGTATAAAGGTAAAATTTCATCATAAAATGAAGAGAGAGAAGAGATCAGTATATAAGTAAATGATGATGTATTTGTTCAATGTGCAAACTCATAACAAAAGAAGCTGTCAGTCTGTTGCAGATAGGGAGTCTCCAGGGAAATATAGAACCTGCAATGAATTACTGAAGTATAGAAGATATCCACTAACTGAACAATTAACCAAGCTGGTTGATAATGTTATAACAGGTAATGAAATTCCAAAAGGATGGAGAACTAGTACTTGAATTCTCTTGTACAAAAAAGAAGATAAGAATGACCCATCCAACTACTGAGGAATAGACCTATCAAGTTCAGTTCTTAAATGCATAACAAAAAATATGAAATAAAATAAGAGGCATTACCACACTTACAGAGGAGTAGAATGGTTTTAGATATGATATGTCACGCACAGGTGCAGTATTCACTCATGAGCATGTAGTGGAGAAGTCCATTGAATACAGTAGAACAGCTTATCTTTGTTTTATTGATTTACAGAAGGATTTTGGTAGGATACAGATGTGGTAAAACTGCTCTACAATTTAATTAAAGCAAATGAAGATATTTCTTTCACGAACCACATCCAGGCAAAAATTGGTTCCAGGTTAACTAGTTGCTTATTAGACAAGGTGACTCTTTCAGTCTGCTACTTTTTAATATAGTCATGGATGAGGTGATAAAGAAGGTTTTGACTGACAGTCATTATGGAATTGTGGGCAAAGAAGTAAAAATTATTTGTTTTGCTGACAATGTAGTTCTGCTGAAAAACAGTGAAGATAACCTGCACAAACTTTTACATACTCTTAAAGTGGCAGCCAAAAACCTAAATATGGTCGTATCCTCTCAAAACACCAAATGTATGACCACATCTCTGGGACAAATTAGATGCAACCTCGAAGTGGCTGGAAAAATTATTCCACAGGTAATAACATTTAAATATATTGGTAATGAACTGGCCAGCAGTGGACATGACGAAAAGGAAGTTATAGATCAAGTAACAAAAGCAAATAAGGTGGCAGCTATTTTAAATAATACCATATACATCCTGAACAAAAAGACTTTTGGAAACCGTGGAAATGAAAATTCTGTGAAGGATTACGGAAAAGACTGCAAGATAGAAAGATATGTGAAAGAATTAGAAACGGATGTAAAGTATACTCCATTAATGGGTGGGTACATAGGATAAAGCATAGTCAGGATGAATGAACAGAAGATTTCAAATATCATAAGAGATAAATTACCAGTTGGTAAAAGAAATATTGGCCATTCATGTAAAAGATGGAGTGACAACCTGAGCGTAGACTGAAGGGTGCTGAAGGAAAGACCCTTTAGCCTAGGAAGAAAGAAAGAAGAAGGAAAAGAAGAAAAGTACTGACAAGTTTTTGCAAGCTGTCATAAGTACTACACAAAAATTATATAACAGATGTAATCCAAATGGGTTAAAAATAAAAATGGAAAAAACTCAGCTAATGCAGATCAAACCAAACCAAGCAAAGTTAAATGATGGAGAAATACATCACAAAAACCAGGACTGGCATGAAGCTAGTTGTGTCGAATTTCTAAGAATGCCTTTTGACAAAAATTTATCATGTGCCTTGCTTATACAGCAGTTTGCAAATAAATGGAACAGCCTGGAATTTGCAATAATGATAGCATACAATGCTAATAGCATGAACATACAGCAAGCAGTGTATCACAGCAACTTCTAAACAGTAATAGGGTATAGAAATATATTTTAGGGTAGCTCAAACCATTTGTCTTGAATAATGAAACTTAAATATAATAAAATAAAAAAATCATTTGTTGTATCCACAATCAGAAGTGAAGAATATCTTGTCACCCACATCTAAATATTTATGCGCATATGTGAAATGATTTAACTTTGTGCATAGTACCATGATTTATTTGTAGCAAATCAATTTCAACATGTTTACACCACGAGGAATCAAAATAATTCTATATCACCCATACATCATTTTAATCTTTATGGTCACATTCTACAGTATATACATTTACACCTATACTCTGCAAACCACCATGAGGTGCATGGCAGAGTGTACATCCCACTGTACTAGTTATTAGGGTTTCTTCCTGTTCCATTGATATTTGGAGGGCAGGAATAACAATTGCTTGAATGCCTCTGTATGTACAGTAATTGTTGTAATCTTATCCTCACAATCACTATGTGAGTAATACATGAGGGATTGCAGTATATTTCTTGAGACATCATTTAAAGCTGGTTGTTGAAACATTGTTAATAGACCTTCTCAGAGTAATTTACATCTTTCTTCAAGGGTCTCCAAATTCAGTTCCCTCAATATTTCTGTGACACTCTCCCATGGATTAAACAAAGCTGTGACTATCTGCTCTTCTCTGTATACATTCAGTTTCCCCTGTTAGTCCTATTTCGTACAGGTGCCACACACTTGATCAGTAGTCTAGAAATGGTGACTTGAGTGATTTGTAAACAACCTCCTTTGTAGACTGACCGCACTTCTCCAGTATGCTACCAATAAACCAAAGTTTACCACATGCTTTACCCATGACTGAGCCCATGTGATCATTCCATTTCATATCCCTAAAAAGCGTTACAGCCAGGTATTTGTATGAGTTTGCCAATTCCAACAGAGACTAACTGATATTATAGTTGTAGGATACTATGCTTATTTGTTTTGTGAAGTGCCCAGTTTTACATTTCTGAACAATTAAACCAAGCTGCAAATTTTGTACTGCTTTGAAATCTTAACAAGATCTGACTGAGTATTTATGCAGATTCTTTCTGATAGTACTTCCTTATATATATTTCTGCATCATCTGCAAAAAGGCTGATGTTATTATTAATATTGTCTGCAAGGTCATTAATATACAACATTAACAGCAAGGGTCCCAATATGCTTCCCCGCTTCACATCTGAAGTTACTTGTTCATCTGATGAAGACTCTTCATCAAAGATAACACTTTGTGTCCTCCTTACCAAAAAGTTCTCAATCCAGTCACAAATTTCACTTGATATCCCATATGATCATATTTTTAACAATAGGCATAGGTATGGTACTTAGTCAAATACTTTTCAGATATCAAGAAATACTACATCTACCTGATTGCCTTGATCCAAAGCTTTCAGTATGTCATGTGAGAAAAGTGCAAATTGGGTTTCACATGATCGATGTGTATGGAATCCATGCTGGGTGGCATTGGGCATGTGCTTCTGTTCAAATTACCTTGTTATGTTGGAGGTCAGAATATGTTCAATGATTCTACAACAAATCAATGTCAAAGATATTGGATAACAGTTTTGTGGATCACTTCTACTACCACTCTTGCAGACAGGTGTGACTTGTGCTTTTTTTTCCAATAACTTGCCATGGTTTTGATAGTGTACCCCACTCATGGTTACTACAAATATTGGAAATATACAAAGTAGGTCCTAAATTGATACAGTTCCTAAACATAGTAATGAAAAATTGGAAAACCACACTTAATATCCAAACAAATTCAAATAATATCACATCACAGCCAATACAGATTAAGCGTGGAATATACCAAGGAGACTCATTAAGTCCTTTCTGGTTCTGCCTTGCTCTGAACCCACTATCCAACACTATTCAAGAAATCTATGATAGTTTATAGTTAGAAGAGGGGCTAATAAATTTAGTATAGAATCTGAATGGATGCCATCAGACCCTGGAGCTTTGTTCAGTTTAACAATTTCAGCTGTTTCTCAACAACAGTGACATTAATACTTGTTGCATTCAGCTTGTCAGTGACACAAAGATTAAATTGGGGCAATTATGTTGCATTTTACATTATAAAAGAACATTTGAAAATCAAATTAAGCATTTTAGCTTTTGCCTTGCTACTTTCAGTTTCAGTTCCTGTCTCATTTTCAAGGGAGTGGACAGTAACTTAGGTGCCACTAACAGCCTTTACGTACAACTAGAATTTCTTTGGGTTCTGTGAAAGATCATTTCACAATATTCTGCTTTGGTAATCATTGAAGGCATCATGCTTTGCTCTCCTGATGGCAAAACTTGTTTCATTCAGCATATCTGTATCTTTAGCCCTACACTCTGTTTTACACCTATAATGCAGTAATCTCTGTTTCTTTACAAGTTTGCTTACAGCGACAGTAGACCAGGTAGGTTCCCTTGCATTATGAACTGCTCTATTGAGCACATATCTATCCAGTGCATGGTCAACTATTCTTTTAAATGTGCATCACAGTTACTCTACATGCTCCTGCCCTGTGTTGAAGGTTTCAAGTTCCTCATTGAGATATGACACTACTAATTGTTTTATCTAGTTTACTGAACATATATATCATTCTGCTTGTTTTAGTTAGACTTTGTACTCTGGTAATCATTGTTGCCACAACTGTGTTATGGTCACTAATACCAGTTTTAACGCGGACTTCCTCAAAAATGTCAGGTCTATTTGTAGCCACTAGAGCCATTACATTTCTAGGGGTATGACAATTTAGTCCAACATAAGAGGAACATAATTGCTCAAAGCTGATTTAGAATTGATGAAGAAACTTAAATAAGGAACTGGTACATAAATATTATTATTCAATTGAACAGTTCATGTAGGACAATCTTAAAATTTGAGTGAGAGGGAACACATACTTCTGATTAAAGTCTGTTCTTTACTGTGTATGAATTGTGTATAAAGTACATTACATTGTTTCAATTATATATTTAAAAAAAGCAGAGGGCATGGTCTGGCCTCGACCGTTTCACAGCTGTTTTTGAGGTTGGGGTGGATTGTTGGTGAATTGTTCCCTCTGCTGGTTGTACAAGGGGCCCCCATTTCCCTTCTTCTTCAGGCAGTTTTTATTCATGTGCCCTATGATTCCCCACTGAGAGCAGTAAGGTGCACAGCACCGCGTGGCAGTGTGGGCTGCCTTTCAACAGCATTAGCATGCCTGCTTGTATTTAAAAATTGGATGTGGCTGTTGGGTCTGGGTGTGCCGAACTGACAATGAAATGTGCTACCTCCTCCTGCATCATCGCAAGTCGTGTGGTATCATGCAATGATGCAGGTGATGCTATTTTGACCTCCTCTCTCAAATATGGGTCGATTTCACATATAAATACATCAATCAAGCGGGCTTCCGCTTCATTGATTAATATCTCGTTACGTGCGGGATCCAAACCCAGTGTGTAAGTGCGGCAAGCCACAGAACAAATTCGGTCAGCAAATACTTCTATGTCCTCCCCTTACTTCTGGCGAAGGGTGGATAACTTGTTCCTGTAATAGCAGGTGTCACATCTGTCCAAATACCTTTCTTTCAACCCAGCTTCTAATATGGTGAAAGAGGTGGTGTCCCTAAGGGTGTGCACCGATTCAATATAGGTATTGGTGTCACCTGACAATTTAAGGTGCAGTACACTCAACAGGAAATCGTCTGGCCAAGGGCAAGCGCGGCCTACATCTCAGACAGTTTGCAGAAACGAGTGTATTTGTTCATTGGGTTTCCCAGAAAATGTCGGGATAATGTTGACTGCAGGGAAACTGTCAGTCAAGGTTACAATGCACGGTTGGGGTACTATGCTACTGGAGGTGCTTGTAGCTGTCATTTGCAGCACAGCAGGGTGAGTTTCTGGCACACTTAAAGTGTCAGACTGGGTTTGAGCCCATTTTTGGCATTCTTTTGTTAATTCTATCTTCTGTAATACTAATTTATTGATTTCTGCTTGGAGACCAGCTACTGGGTCTGGTTTTTCCATAGGTAAGGAGTTGTCTTCGCCAGTGGCAGTACTTCTGGTTTGAGGCAAGGCTACAATGGTAGGGCACCTAGTGCTCGCTGGAAACTTTACAATTGGAGAACGAAAAGAAAACAAAGGGCCTATATTGGATGGGACGATGCTGTAGCTGACAGCATGGATGTTCAAAAATGGTTCAAATGGCTCTAAGCACTATGGGACTCAACTGCTGTGGTCATCAGTCCCCTAGAACTTAGAACTACTTAAACCTAACTAACCTAAGGACATCACACACACCCATGCCCGAGGCAGGATTCGAACATGCGACCGTAGCAGCAGCGCGGCTCTGGACTGGAGCACCTAGAACTGCACGGCCACCGCGGCCGGCACAGCATGGAGGTGGCGGCGTGGAAAAATAAAGGGACAAACTTACAGAAGTTGCGGCGGTGGTGCATTGGGTGACAGTGGCAGGAATCGGCAGCGAAGGTGACGATGGCGGTGTCGACAGCCGGACGCCATATCTCAGTTAACCAGCTGGACCATGTGACCAGAACTGGCGGCGAGGTGCGTTGCCACGTGGCCTGGGATTTGCTGTGGCAGCTGCATGGAAAATGGCGCCGATACGGCGGAATGCTGTG
The DNA here is from genome assembly GCF_021461395.2 of Schistocerca americana. NCBI lineage: Eukaryota > Metazoa > Arthropoda > Insecta > Orthoptera > Acrididae > Schistocerca > Schistocerca americana. Next base: position 1,713,253 of record NW_025726082.1, on the reverse strand, counting down.
TGGCAAACCACAAATGCGTGCGCTTGTTATCGCGTGGTGCATCTGGCGCGTTAAGTGTAAAGTATTGCTGGCAGCTGTATTAGGTACAGCTGCTTAAACTTCAAATGTGACAGGCTTAATGGTGAGCTATCCCACTCCTGACATCAGATGTTAATGTGTCAGGATTGGACAGGGGGGGAAAGCAGTAGGCACCCGTTGAGGTGAAAAATGAAACATAGTTTTTATTGTATGAATGTTTACTGTCATAAAAAGAAAAGGCAGGCATAGACAAGCCGCTGAGACTGAACGGGCAGCTGCCCAAAAGAGCAGAAGACAACGTCGGGTCGGGTCAGAAGCTGCCAGCAGAGGAGAGCAAACAGCCTGTCTGCTCCCAGCAACTGGACACGGTTCCACCCCCACTTGACCGCCTGCAAGCCTCCCTAATGGTCGGCCAGATCGTAACATGTGCAGTTCGATAGCGTTACCTCATCAGCAACACGTGAATTTAGCTGCTGATGGTTCAACATGTGAATTTCAGAGTGGTTCTATCCAGTTCAGGGCAATGTGACTGAGACGCTGCAACTGGCCGCCAGGCAGAAGTCACTGACGAACATCAAGTGAAAAATAAAAATAAAATTTTATACTAATAAATCCATTCAGTAATGGCCCTCACTGTACCAAGTGTTAAGTATGTCTTCAACAAAATACTGCTTAATAATTTTTGGAATTGTGGAGGATTGATGTTTGGTGAAAATTAGGAACTTCAGACAGTTAAGTATTACATCATAGTTATTCGACTGCTCTAAGGGTTCTAACTATTTCTTTTAATATCTTGATAATAGCTACGGGTGGACTTTTTTAGTGTGGTCACTAGACAGTCACCCACTACAGTTAACAGCCAGTCAGATCAGGTGAAAAAATTAACTTCTTGTTGTAATTTTCAGAGAATGTCAGAACAGTGTTGCTCTCTCAGAGCACTTCCATGGTCATGGCACAAATGCATAAATGTTTTCAATAATCGTACACAACTCTGAACAAAATGTACATAATCATAATTGTCAGGATTTTCTTGTGGCCTTCTTTATCTTTTCTCTCTCCACCGCATCCCATATTACTCCTCTGCTCTTGAGATTTTCATTAATCTGGTCTTCCCATCTCTTCCTACGCCCTACAATCGGTCTTTTTCCTGATACCTACATCCCCAAATACTGACATGGAATTTTGAGTTAGGTGCATCCGCTTCAAATGACGTAACCACTTCAACCTCACAGTGCTCATTATATTCTCCATTGTCAAGGTCACCTGCATATCTCTCATTCCTGACTCTTTCTCTCCTGGTTTTTGTAGGGCTGACTTAAGGAACTTCAGTTCACATGCTTTTATCTGACACCCTTTTCACTTATTTATGACACAGGTCTGCAGACAATACACCATGACTGGAAGGAGATAGTTTTTATAAGTGGTGTGTTTAGCTCTTAATGGGCTCTGTTGACCAAGATTAGGTTTTTTACATGGCAGAATAAGCTGGATCCTTTCACTACTTTATATAAACCTTCTAGTTTGACCCCTTCATCACTTGATATGACACTACACTGATAATTGAAATTTTTCACACATTTAACTTTCTATCCTTTCAGTATGATTTAAGAAGGTGTAGGTGTTCTCCTCTTCTTCATTGCCACTGTCATGTTATTTGTTACAATCAACTTAGATTCTTTAAATTCTTAGTCTAGTAATCTCCTATCCTCAGAAGCTCCATTTTTGTCCCTCTCCTCCATGTTTTTCTTTGCGGTATTGCATTCTTTAATGTCCATTAGTCTATTTTTCCATCAACTTTGTTTCTTTCTAATTTAGTTTACCTTCTGTTTTGTCAAATATTTGTGTAGCAGTACTGACTACTGGTAGTCAAAACAGTGACCACTTTAATGTGAGACATGCACATTGTTTTAGATGTATTCCTTGTTGCCATGGCTTACAGCTAAATTTGCATTGTTCACTGTGGCAGCTGGTGATCATGTGCTAATGTGCTTCCACATATTGTAAATGTCACACTTGAATTGTGCCATTTCTCTTCAAATGTGAGATGGAAATCACATTAAAAGTATGCCATTTCTCTTCAAATGCAAGCTGTAAATCACCCTGAAAGCATCCCATTTCTCTTTGAATGCACAGTGGTATGGAAATAAAATGGATGAAAAAAGTTTTATAGCACACTGTCCACAGTAACTAAAAACCAGTGTTGATCGTTGAAGTGATGGTCAGACTTGCTATGATCAGTTCAGAGAAGGGAGGCAGCTGTGATTTGGCATCATCCCTTCTGCCATTATCACTGTGGTCAAGAAAACCAACTGGTAATTCATCAGTTTAGATTCAGTTCATGCAGCTACCATAATTTTTTCCTTTCTTTTTCTACACAATGTTGATCTATTAACTATAAAGTCTGAATGTCTTGACACAGTTCAGTTTATATACATAAAATGAATGTACTCAGTTTTGTTACTATTACTGTACTTGTATCTAAGTCAGAAGGTTATAGGTGGTTCTGTAAAATGTGAGTACATGTGGAAATTGGGTATGAAAGTGTTTTCTGTAAATGATCTGTTAAGGTACTTTTTCAGTATATCTTTGGAGGAGAGTGTGACAGTTAAAAAGTTAGGTGGATCTGCCTCAAATTTAAATCTAAGAACAGGAGGGTGTGACATAGGGCTCATCAATTTGGCTCAAGCTAAGTGTGTAGGGGCCAGTAGATATGCCCTTCTAGTTCCTAGAAATTTTCACGTGACTGGACCATACAAAAAGATAAAATTCTCTATAAAGATTTAGGCTTAGAATATGAGAGATGGTAAGGCACACTGACTGGCAATTTGTTGGCTTGGGTTCGATTCCTGCTGCCACACTATTTTTTTATATTTTTTTATTCTATGAATGATAAACAGTTAATTATAAAATTTAAAAAGTTCAATTTATACACCTAAAACTAATACCTTCAATTTAATATTTATGGAGTAGTCCATTGGTTCTTGGAGGGACATAGACATATTAAACACTTGTCTACACAACATTAATGTGCCACAATTATTGTGCAACATTAATACTATGCATTCAAGTTTTAATATTCAGTTTAGTTATGATTACCACCCTTGTAAGTCAAAAGGCTATAGGTGGTTGTAAAACTGGAGACTGGACCAGGAAATTTAGTGTGAAAATGTGTGAAAAGATTGGGATCTAAGGGTGTGATGTTTGCAATGCACATTTTTGCTATTTGGAACTGTGATGTGTACAACTGGAGTGAAAGAACTAGGACATATTAATGCATAATAAAGAACAAGTCATAAACATATAAACAACATACTTGAGCTTAGTACATTGAAGCTAATATCACAATAATATTAAGTTGCACCTGCCATGATGCCATAGTAAAACACAGTCTTTATATTTTTGTGATATTGTAGCACATTTGTAAAATTTTGCATGAGCTGCCACAGACTTTTGAAGACTTATCAGATGGCAAAAGGTTCCTGTTCACCTATAAAAATGTCCCCCTCATTGAGTAAATAACCTGCATTAAGGAAAAATCTTGGAAAAACATAAAAAAATGAATCATACAAGAAGGAAATAGACCATACGAGATATGACACATCAATTACCACAGCAATTCCATTGATCACATTAGTGTATTGGCTTAATCCAAGGTAATTAAGTAAGTTATAGCAGAGGTGGACACTGTGTAACACACATTAGTGGCAAAGTCATTTCATGAATGCTTGGAGATGTGATAGGTAAAATTTATTCTATCGTGAGCAAGCACTTTGGTTATCCCCATACCTTTGTTGTTATTATTGGCTCTTATGAATATGGTCTGTAACTAAAAATGGAAATCAGTATATGATTTCTGTTTGTTCAGTGCTTCAAAAAGTAGCACAGGCTTGAGCACAACTGAAATGAAGCCACAACATGAAGCTAATAGTTCACCTCATGTGTAAATCACTATACCTCACTGTGCTTCTTAGTTTGACAATGATGTGTTGCCTTTCAGTATCCACTACCAAATTTAGAAAGTTATAGCTTTCTATTCTTACGTTTCTTTGTAGTGGTAACCCTTTCTCAAGATGTGCAGAAGATCTGTACTCCATGACAGAGCTGTCATTTCTCACAAATAGTGTGATGAAACCAGTATCACTGTATTTTGGAATTTGCTAACAAAGGGAAAAGTAAACCAAACTGTGGAAATCATTCTCCATGTTGATAGTTTCTGTGTACCTTCGTGATCATTGCTTGGAAGAATATACTTTACTATTATTATTTTCAGCACATTGCCTGCAACTTGTACTGTTCAGGGAATAGGGAACCTTTTCTGTAATATCTGGCCACTAGTATGCAACACTCAGTGATCTTTAAAACAGTTACATTGGTGCAATTGTGGGTAAAGCAGTTCATACACTTTGGTTTATTTGTAGTGGACTGGGCAAATGCTATCAGTGTATAAAGGGGATTGCTTACAAATTATAAAGCAGTATTTCATTCTGAAAATAACCTTGTATATATGGTTTCTGAAGCTAAACTGCCACTCTTACAGTAAATGCAAGTTGGCAAGAGGTATGTTCAGCGGCAGCTCTGGCAATGCAAAGATTGTGTAACACTGGTATTGGGAATGTAAATGAGATTTTACATCATTAGTACATCAGTGGGTGTTAAAATGGAATATTTTCAAGTTGGTACACTAACTGCCATTTACATTAGTACACTACATGTCATGTACTCTACCACGTCATGTACCAGGTACCGTTACTTGACACTGATTTGGATAGAAAACTGAACTGCATGTCCCCTACAAGTAAAACCAGATGGTTGGCATGTACAAGGAAGGCAAGATTATTTCCTCCCAAATATTTAAATGTTGGATTTAAAATCAACCTTTGCTTGATGATCACACTGTTAATAACTCTTAAAAGCCAGTAGCTTTCGCGCTCACATCTAACCTAGTGGCAATAATTTATGCAGCCATTTTTAAAGGGATGAATTGTTTGATTTAAATTTCTGTAATACAGGAATCATTTATTTAAAATTAGTGAAATTTCAGGAATTGTTACCACAAGACCTTTATTAGATATAAAATGTAAATGATGATTTAAAATGAACTTTCAGTATGACAACATTGAATCTTGGAAACAGGGTCCTGCAGCACAGTATCATCACTTAAGTTTCCAGCAGTTCTGTTACAAGAAGTTCACACATGCTTCTTCCTTTGCCTTTGTCTTCTTATTGAACTTAAATGCACTTAATATTCATTAGTGTCCTAACATTTTCATATACTACTTTTACCAATAGAAAAGGTTTCAGTTTTTGTTTTATCACACCTTACTTACTTCGTGACAAAGATTTTAATGAAGCACCAGCTCAAATATCCGTATGTTTAATTGTTGGAGTGATGTTATCGTAGTTGTTGTCAAAAGTTGGAAAAGGAATACTCTGTTATCAGCAAGACTGCAGGTGGTGAGTATGTGATCAAGACAGTGCCAGTCCCGATGCTAACAACATTTGAGTGCATATTTTGATTCCTAAATTGAGGGATTCTTTATTTAGTTAATTATTCATCCATAGATCATGTACAAAATGAATGGTTTCATACATGTCATCTTACGTAAAAAGGAAAAGATTTTTTTAAAGTTTAACTCATTTCTTTATGGAGTACTGTCATCTTATGGAAACATAGTTTTCACTATTTACGTGTGTCACTTGTCACTGCTTGTATCACTACACACAAACACAAATCTGTCTTCCAGTTGGTATCGGGACATTGACGATACTACTATCATTTTATCAAATTCTTCATGTTGTCCTCTTGACTCCCAAGGAAAAGTTGAGTAACCACCTCACCCAAAGGATGAGATCATCTGATTGAGAGAATGGAACAAAGTTAGAATTTCCCATCACAAACCTTGGGCATACAATTTTTCAGTAAGCTTCATTAATCTGTGACACTTTACTGCAGAAGGGAAGTTCTTTACTATTAAATAAGGTCAATATTTGACCATTCCATGCTCTGTGTTCCTTATATAATCTTTGACTTAGTAGTATGTATTACAGTTAGACAGTAGTCATGGGATACCTCCCAATATCTTGTCAGACCTCCTTTTGCTTGGCATAGTGCAGCGACTCGTGGCATGGACTCAACAAGTGGCTGAAAGTCCCCTGCAACAATACTGAGCCATGTTGCCTCTAGTCATCCATTATTGTGAAAGTGTTGCCGGTGCATGATTTTCGCATGAACTGACTCCTTTATTAAGTCTCGTAATGTTTGATGGGTTTCAAGTCAGGTGATGTGGATGGCCAAATCATTTGCCCAAATTGTCCACAATGCTCTTCAAACCAATTGTGAACAGTTGTGGCTTGGTGACATGGCCCATCATTGTTTGGGAACATGCAGTCTATGAATGGCTACAAATGATCTACAAGTAGCCAAAAATAACCATTTCTAGTCAGTGAGCAGTTCAGTTGGACCATAAGACCCAGTCTATTACACGTAAACACAGACCATACCATTTTGGAACCACCACCAGCTTGCAGTGTCTTGTTGACAACTTGTTTTTATTTTTTATTTTATTTGGTATGCATATTCCATAGATCCGTACATGCGAGTGATTCGCCTGGATGTGGAACGTGTCAATACAATTGTACAAATACAATTAATGCTACAGAATAGTAATATAATTCAATGATATAGATATTACAAGCTGTCATTAAACTAGTATAGCAATTCGTGTCCATGACTTCGAGGAGTCCATGACACTCGAACCCTACCATCAGCTCTTTCCAAGGGAAAGTGTGATTCATCTGACCAGGATCCAATCAATAAAATCATGAGCCCAGGAGACGCAGTGCAGGTGATGTCATGCTGTTGGCAAAGACACTAGTGTCAGTCATCTGCTGCCATAGCTTATTAACACCAAATGTTTCCCCACTGTCCTAATGGATATTTTCGTCATACATCTCACATTGATTCCTTCAGTTGTCATATATAGCTTTTCATACTAAAAGTAAAAAGCGGTGATATCATGTTGTTGCTTGGGGCAAAGAGGTCAAATGTAGTATGGTTCTAAATTTAATTTGTTTATTCTCATTGTGCTTTTAAGTAGTGAATGCTGCCACGACGGCCAATACTAACATTTACAGTTAAACATTGTTGTACAAGCAAAGGCATCCTAATAGGTCTACCCAAACAACAATCTGAAATGTCAGCCTTTGAAAAATGTCTCGCAATTATTTCTTACTGAATTTTAAATTATTTAGTTTGAGAGGTAAAAAAATACATTTGTTGCTCCCTAAACGAATTAATTATTGCACCTACAATTTGAAGCAATAAATCAGTAACTCAAACATCTTGATATTTACCTGCATTTTGACCTTATTTATCGATGATGCACCATCTTTCCAATATAGGAAATGTATGATTCACCACTTACACATGCTTTCTTAATAGTATTTCCGTTAGATTCTTCACTTCTTAAAAAACCCTTCTTCCTTTTCTTAGAAGAAACTTCAAGCACAATCTCGTTTTCCGCCATTATACAGCTTTATGAATGCTTTGGTGATACTAATGCTCACGTGTGGGAAAGCATAAAAGTACGTAAGTCAGTGATTTAGGGAACTTTCTGCAGTGCAGCTTGTTTTCGTATAGAATTTGTCTTTCTTACAATATCAGTGATGTAGGAACCTTTCTGTTGAGAATATGTGTCTATGTACATGGATACCGAAAATTGTAATATCTCAGTTAACCCCAAAAAGTGACTTCAATTCAATCCAATCTCTTTATTCATATGTTAACAATATACATTGTATGGATGTAGTCAATTACATTATAGTTTCTTATATTTAATTTGTTTCAAAAACTTGGATACTAAATACAAATATTGAAATCAGTATATATAAATAATATTACTTTTCCATATTCAGATATTCTGGAATGTTATAAAAACTATGTGTTAGTAAAAATTGTTTAAGATCTACCTTGAATTTATGAAATTCTTTAATTTTCTGTATTGTAGAAGGATTTGCACTAAAAAGTATTTTGGGCTGGTAGCTTACACTTTTTTGGTAGAGTGCTGCTTTGTGAGTATCTCTGTGAATATCATCCATGCTCCTTGTTTCATGGTTATGAATCTGATTATTTAATGTTGAAAATCCTGGTGAGTTTTCAGAAAGCATACACATTCATAGATGTACAAGCCTGGAGGAGTCACTATTTTAAATACTTTAAATGTTTCCCTGCATGACACTCTGCAGGAAACTCCTTTCATTATTTTATTTGCCCTTTTTTGAAGTTTGAAAGCTTGTTTTGCCATACCTGTATTTTCCCAGAGGATCACACCATATCCAAGCAAACTGTTCATGTAAGCAAAATAGGCACGCAGCAATGATTCAGTATTGCAACATTCTCAAAGCATTCTTAGCACATAGCAGCATTTACTTAATTTTTTTACTCAAAACTTCTAGATGCTTTTCCCATCTCAAGTGCTCATCCACCCATACACCTAGGAATTTTGTGTATGGAGCTTGTGCAATAACATACTTCCCTAACTAAGATTTTACTCATATTCTAGCTTTACTTTTAATATTACTGAAATTCATCACTACTGTTTTATCCGTATTTGTGATCAAAGCATTATCGCTAAACCATTTTCCTGTCTCATTTATTGTCCTAGAGAAACTCTGCTGTAGATTGTCCTCAGTGTACCCTTTAAAAAAAATGTTTGTGTCATCAGCAAGTATCAACGTTTCTGCAACTGTCAGATGGTCGGGCAAATCGTTTATGTACACCAAGAACAACAGAGGGCCTAAGAAACAACTGTGGGGCACTCCATAGCTAGTTTTTTAAAAATCTGAAAGATACTCTTTGCCTTCATGAGATATTTGTACTTTCTGTTGTCTATCAGAGAAATAAGACTTGAACCATTTGAAGGCAAGTCCCCGGACCCCATAAAATCCAAGTTTCATAAGCAATAAGTCATGGCTGATTAGATCAAACACTTCAGATGAATCTAAGAGTATCCCACAGCTTAATTCGTTCTTGTCCAAGGCAATTAGAACCATTTTCGTGAGTTGGAAGACTGCTGTTTCTGTGGATCTGTTCTTTCTAAACCCATTTTGAGCAGCAGTCAGTATTTTATTCTTATTGAGTAAGTCAGCTAGACTTTCATACTGTACTCTTTCAATTCCTTTAGAGAAACCTGACAATAATGACAAGCATTGGCCTATAATTATTTATGTCAGTTGTACTATCCTTTTTGTGAAGTGGCTTTATTATGGAGAGTTTTAGTTTTGATGGGAACACCCCTGTCCTAATGAAGTATTAATAAAATCAGTTAGGCGAGTATCTATACTGATAGAACTATGTTTGATTACCTTGTCTGGAATTCCGTCAATACCACAAGACATTTTATTTTTTAGTTTATTAATAGCATTTGTAGCTTCACATTCTGTTACTTGGAACAAAACATTATCTTTTCACAAGTTGGTACTTCTTTGTTTTTGTTGCTGGAATTGCACAGACTTTTAATTAGGTTCGGTGCTATTTTCACATAATGCTCACTGAATATATTGGCTACCCACTATCATTATACCTTTACTTTTAATTTTAGAATTGTGGTGCTTGGTTTTACGTTTTCCTATGCTATTGTTTATAATCTTCCAAATCGATTTTGATTTATTGCTTCCATTATTAATGTATGAATCATTGCCTAGCCTTTTTACTGCCTGTAAAACTTTCCTATAGGCCCTTCTGTATTTCCTATAGTATGGTTTTATTGTTCTATTTATTTTAGCATGTTTGCTTAGGATTTTTAATCCCTTGTGTTACCCACATGTTTATCTTCTCACTGACTTCAATTCTTTTTAACTGGAACGGTACATCATAGCAATATTTATAATCAGTGAGAAATCTGTCATACTTTTTGTCTACATCATCAGTTTGTTCTATGGACCACTGCACCCTTTTTAGCATAGTATTAAATACCCTGATATTGTTTGCATTAATAAGTCTTCTTTGTACATATTTTTCAGTGTCTGTGCATTTCTTATTGTTCTCATTCCTTATCATCATTTTAAAGCCATATGCTCAGAAAAGACTGTATCTGTTACTTCAATATTGCACTCACAGCTTTGTTTGTTGGTAAATATCTGATCATGTGTTGTTTCAGACCCATCCCCATATCTGGTTATTTCCTGCACAGTAGGTTGCATGTTGTATGTGTTAAACAGATTTAATAATTGTAGGTACCTTGCTCTTATTAGTTTTGTTAAAATTAATGTTAAAGTCATCAATAACTATTGTGTTTTTTGACCTTCCTCTCAATTCATTCAAAAGATCGTACATTGTTTTTGTAGTGATCCCTCTTCCAAAACCATGAGAGTAGATTTTGATGTGTGTTGTTTTTCTCTTCGTATTTCTTGACTCTGTGCTCCATCTTGTTCTTCGTCTGCTGCATTTGATACATTGTTTGGTTTATTCAATTTCAAAACAGGCACCATCAAATCTGCTTTGCTGCAAGATTTTTTGTTGTGTTTTTTTTTCGATGATTTTAATACATCTGTGCTTTTTGTGCCGCAATCCATGTTGTTCTGCTTCGTGTGTTTGGCTTCAGATGTGATTTTGTGAACTTCATTATCTTCAGGTCCATTATAACCGGGTATGTTACATACTTTAGGCCTAATAGTTTTCAGTGGTTAGACACTGGACTCGCATTCGGAAGGACGACGGTTCAATCCCGCGTCCGGGCATACTGATTTAGGTTTTCCGTGATTTCCCTAAATCACTCCAGGCAAATGCCGGGATGGTTCCTCTGAAAGGGCACGGCCGACTTCCTTCCCCATCCTTCCCTAATCCGATGAGACCGATGACCACGCTGTCTGGTCTCCTTCCCCAAACCAACCAACCAACCTAATAGTTTTCAACCTACATTCGTCACAGTTCCAGTTTTTATGATTATCTCCTGTCCATTTAGTGAGGGATCTACTTTTCCACATCGAAAATTAAATACGTTTCCACATTCCGTGCACACAACACCACTTCTCACAGTTTTCTGGCATTTTCGGCAATGTGTATTGCACCTGTCCCCTGTATTTTTACTAATCATATTTCCTGTTACCACATCACTGTACAATGGAGATTCGCACTGTTGTTTAAGTTCATCATTTTTTAGTTTTAACCCACGAATTTCATGTAGTAGGAACGCTATAATATCGTCTTTAGTGCCTTTGCTGTTTGCATTTTCGTGCGTTTCGCCTTTGCAGCAATTCAAACAGTACAAAGTCTTTAGTTTTGAACTTACGTTTACACATTTGTAGCGGTAAAGTGTTTCACTTTTTAGACACATTATTCCTTTGTCGGCGCGTACTTTTTTCAGTGGCACATTCAGTTTGTTTCACCTTAGTATACTTCCTAGTCCGGGTGTTGGTTAGTGACGCCTGGATTTTTGCAGCCTGTGGACCATGTCGCCAATTAAAGTTTGTCATACCTGAAAGCCTTTGTAGGTGCAGGTGTCACTCATACTGCAGTAGCTCAGTTCTCTGTTCCGTCAGTCTGATCCCTGCTGGCAACACGGAATGACTCAAAAATGTCATTGTTTGTTGCCGTAATTGACATTTTTCATGGTTCACCAACACACCTAACTATCCAGCATATTGAAAACGTGCTGGAGATGTTCTTCATGTTCTTGTGACGTAAATGAAAAAAATAACTCGTTATTAAGGTACAGAAAGTAGGGAAGCTTCCGCAGAGTAGAATCAGTGAAGTGCTGTCAGTCTGTGCTGTGTTTTTCAAACGAATAGCAAGTTCAAAAATTCGAAGACCCAAATGGGGTTGTTGTAGCAGTCTTTAGAATGTCCTCTAATGCCAGTGGTGTCTTTAATTAAACCTATTGGCAGTCTATAATGCTGAAGGCCACAGCACCTGATAAAGAATGAGAGAAGTCCTGTATGTTCACTATGGTGCACCGATTTGGAATGATTTGAGCATTAAGGGCCCTGTAATCTCCACACATCCGAAATATACTATCTTTTTCTCAACGGAATGAGTGAGGAAAGCTCATGGGCTATTGGAACGTTTTATGATGACCTTTGTTAACAATCCATCTATGACAGCTTTCGCTGTCTGTATCTTAACAGGGGACTGTCGCTGTCCCTTTTAAAAGAAGGGTGGTACATCTGTAGTTTCAGTCCTATGCATTGTATCTCCCTAAATGCTATAGTGGGTAAGGCATTGGGAAGCATTAAATATATGACAAGGAAGCCCACGAGTGTGAGATCGCAAAAGGCCAATGATGCTTACAGCATTCGACACTGCACATACTATCTACCATGCAACCACAATATTGGCTGCTAATCACAACAGGGACCGGAGGAATCGAATGGTGAGCACGGAATGAGGCAGTGGAGTGTAGTTAAACTGCTCAGTCGACAAGTGACTCACAACAGTGCCACAGAACTAATGGCGTTGATACAAGGCAGAGCAATGGCAACGATAACTAAAGCAGACATTGCATTATATCTACAACAATAGCTGCCAAAGTTGAAGTTTCGTCAGAAATGAACCCATGGAGTTCCGCAGAGTCAGAAAGGAGTGGCAGATGAAATATTAGCGTTTCTGCAAGATGAGTGAGTGGGATGTGTGGAGTTGTACATGCTCGACTGTGAAGACAATGTACATGAGGTATATAGTGATAAAGATGCATGCGTAACAAGTGAAAGTGCTGTTGAAACAGTTGTTAAATCATGTAGTTGATCATCCTTGTCAGACAGGAAGCCGCGAATACCGTTTCAGTGAAACATAGTAAGCGACAATCGTTGTCCAAGGAACAGGTACTAAACATAATTGTGTATATGGAAGACCATCTACAGCATACTAAGAGAATCAATACTCCAGAATGAGATTTTCACTCTGCAGCGGAGTGTGCGCTGATATGAAACTTCCTGGCGGATTAAAACTGTGTGCCCGACCGAGACTTCTGTAAAGTTTAGAAGGTAGGAGACGAGATACCGGCAGAAGTAAAGTTGTGAGTGCCGGGCGTGAGTCGTGCTTCGGTAGCTCACATGGTAGAGCACTTGCCCGCGAAAGGCAAAGGTCCCGAGTTTGAGTCTTGGTCGGTCACACAGTTATAATCTGCCAGAAAGTTTCAGAATCAATACTCTACAAATTTTGAATATGTCCGCAGCAACAGGACAGTGTAGTGCATAAAAAAATCTACGCATATTCAGGAGAGGACAAGGTTCGTTTCACGTTTCAAGGATGCTCGATACAGTTTACAGGATGTTCATGATAGTAACCTACTATGTTATGCACATCAAATTGAACAAGGCATAGGTTACAGTGATTTCAAGGAAAACAGTGGATGGTTGCATAACTTCAAACAGTTCTATAGAATTGGAGGAAGTAAGATAACGGAAGTTCAAAGTGTCAACTCTATGGTGCACAGCCAACTGTGGAATCGGCCCGAAAAGTTGTAGCTGAGATAAATAAACTTATCCCATCGTTCAGTAAGGAATTTGTTTTCAACTCCAACCAATCGGTATTTGAAGAGGCAATACATATGAAAGGAACCCTGAAAATTAGAGGCTAGATTGTTACACTGAAGCTCAAAGAAAGCGGTATAGGCATGTGTATTCGAATACAGATATATAAACAGGCAGAATAGGGCGCTGAGGTCGGCACCGCCCATATGAGACAACAAGTGTCTGACGCAGTTGTTGGCTCGGTTACTGCTGCTACAATGGCAGGTTATCTAGATTTAAGTTAGTTTGAACGTGGTGTTATAGTCGGTGCACGAGCGATGAGACACAGCATCTCCGAGGTAGCGATTAAGTAGGGATTTGCCTGTACGATCATTTCACGAGTGCACCGTGATGTCAGGAATCCGGTAAAACATCAAATCTCCGACATATCTGCGGCCGGAAAAAGATCCTGCAAGAACGAGACCATTGACGACTAAAGAGAAACGTTGAACGTGACATAAGTGCAACCCTTCCGCAAACTGTTGCAGATTTCAGTGCTGGGCCATCAACAAGTATCAGTGTGCGAACCATTCAACGAAACATCACCGACATGGGCTTTCGGAGACGGAGGCCCACTTGTATACCATTGATGACTGCACAACACAAAGTTTTATGCCTCGTCTGGGCCCGTCAGCACCGCTACTGGACTGTTCATGACAGGAAACGTGTTGCCTGGTCGGACGAGTCTCGTTTCAAATGGTATCGAGAGGATGGACGCATATGGGTATGGAGGCAACTTTATGAGTGCATGGACCCTGCAGTCAGCTGGGGACTGTTCAAGCCGTTGGATGATCTGTAATGGTGAGGGGCGTGTACAGTTGGAGTGATATGGAACACCTGATACGTCTAGATATGACTCTAATAGGTGACACGTACGTAAGCATCCTGTCTGATCACCTGCATCCATTCATGTCAGTTGTGCATTCCGACGGACTTTGGCAATTCCAGTAGGAAAATGCGACACCCCACACGTCCAGAATTGCTACAGTGTGGCTCCATGAACACTCCTCTTAGTGTAAACACTTTCGCTGGCCACCAAACTCCCCCATTATGAACATCATTGAGCATGTCTGGGATGCCTTGAATTGAGGTCTGAGATCTGCAGTATGAGATAGATCAGAGGTATCAGAGATTGTGCTGATTCTGGAATCCAAGACTACCAGAAAGTATTGGTTGGTACTACTGTTGAGCACATAGAGGTGGCCATTGCGATCAGCTGCTGGATGCAAATTCGTTTGATTCACACGGTTGGAGTTTTGGCATACTTTCATAATATCACAATCTGTGACGATTAATGGAGATAGCTAGCGGCATTTGGGTGCTCGCATGGAGGAGAGCACGTAGCATAGCAGCCTCAAAGAGCACATGGAATCAGCACCAAGATGTGATCTGTCGGCCACTGTTGGCACCCTGAGTAGTGAGTGGCACTGGTCAGTTTATTGGTATCAGATGATTGAGGTGCATCTCGCTTGCCTAGAAGTATTGACCACTGGTATGAGTGTCGGAAATTTTCGGACACATTCGGTTCTGCTTGGCCACTTCCCAGCGTAGAGAAGACAAGGATGGCTGACACAGCTATGTAGGTGGCGTCTCATCAAGCACTGGATGCAATCGCCCACGCTCGGTAGGTGCCTGCCACATCGAAGCATAATATGGCTGCGAGATACATGACCTGCTGGTAGCTGCTGCATAGCGAGGACGTCCATCTTGTAACACGAAAGCATTTCCTACAATCTGCATTTTAACATCTTGTTGCCTCTTTCACCACCGAGTGCCAGAAAGACGAAGTAGACGCTAAAATTTTGACAGCCTGGTGTACCCGCTGTGTTCCATATATCTCTCTGGGCTGTAAAAGTCGTCTGTCGAATGTACGGAAGGCCACATTCGCAGGGGATCTTGCAAATCTCAGCTTCCAGAGCATCAAATCGTCTTTAACAGAACCGTAGAGTGCTGCCGTCTTAGGTGGAAGACGAAAATCACTTTCACGTAGTGTTTGTTGAGAATCCGCCCTATTTTTGTCTATAGACTTCCAACATATGGAGGAAACCCATGGATTAAAATATTTCTGTGTCTTTTTCTGCACTGCTTATCGCCGCCTTTTGTTTCATTCTTAGCGCCCTATATATTTGCTCTGAAGAAAACCCGTAGGCTTCAGTCCTACAGACTGTTCTCGCCAGCACTGATGTGTGCTCTGTGAGCCAAGGTTCTGAGAATACCCATCAACTGCGTGCAGCTGTGTGCACGTAAATACAAATTTGTATGTGTGTGTTACTGATATATTGCATGTCCCAAAGCGCCTTCACCTTTGTGCCGAACCAAAAGATCCAAATACGCAAAGGATCCCTCTTTTCCAATTGCAACTGCCAATTGGACTTGTCCATGGATGGAATGGAGATAGTTTAAAAATATTTTCTTTTCTTTTTATTTCAATTTATTGGCTTATGGTTCATGGCCATTCAGCTATCTCAATAATGGAAAGACAATACAGCAGCGATTTCGAGGCGATTTTCGTGTCATTTGCGACAAGACGAACGTAAGGACACCACACACACAGTCTGTGAGCAGAGAAACTTTTCTCACCTGCTGAGAATCGAACCTGAGCCCCTTCAGTTAGCAATCTGCTGCACTGACCCTAAAGCTACCACGGCAGACATTCTTATAACTAGGCTGGGGTTTGTAAGAGACCATGCTAATGTGGTCATTCATAAATCACACAGACAACTCGTAGGCCATGAAAGAGAAATGAAACACAGCAGGTACACCTGGCTATTATATCCCAAGAATTCGGTTGCAGCGGACCATTGTATTGATACTGGTCACTCTATGGTGTAAAAAACGACGAAATTTTAAAGTCTATTTAATATTTCTGGGACTTTCTGGTGAAAGAGGCAATATAAATTCGCTAAGCATCGAATTCAGTTAATTGAGATACCGAATTCAGTCTGGATAAGTCATGGAATCCGGTGCTTTCTGCAAGAAACTTTCAAATACGTCTTGACAGTGAAGTTCATAGTGATGTAACGACATTCCAGCGTGGATCGACCACGCAACCACAGATCTAATGCACGCACATTGTTCTTTATTTTCCACTTATCAACGTCCCTGGCGCTTGTGTGTGTGTGGCCACATGCGCGGTGGCGCGTATACCTTGAAGGCACGGTCTGCGAGTTTTTTTTTAAGTGCTGGCGTTGTACACCTTGGGCGCACCGAAGATCGATCGCGTGCAGCTCGCTCTCTACGTAGATGACACGGCGCCCTGCGGCATAAGTTTCAACGCCCCTGTCCCGTCCCCTGGCATCCTACGGCACAGTCTCGGCATCAACATCGACCACAGTCTTACGTGGTGCCCACACGTCCAGGACCAGTCTCAGCAAACTCTTCACCTTACTCAGTCCGGATTTCAGACTTCCGCCACGGCTTGGCGTTACCATAGGCAAGATGTTGCTCCGCCGTGCCGTAGTTGAGCAGTCGCAGGCGACATGCGAATGACGAAGCTTCAGCCCATGCAGAATCGCGTCCTTCGGTGACTCTGCATCTGCCCTATGATTTTCCAGTCGCACCACTACGTGATATGGCAGAAGTTCGTCACTTTCGCTACTGATTTAAGGTGACCGCCAGCACTTTCTACGAACGTACTTGACGGTACAGCAACAGCAAGGTAGCTGGGGCGCAAATTGCCGCGCAGCGTCACCACAAGATGGGCCCAGCTGTTCGCTATGTAGGTAGCTGCGAATAAATGCACAAGGGACGACGTGAAGACAGTACATAATGAAGACGGATGACACTCGACAAGCATGGGAGGCATAGCATAAATTTGGTGTGAACTCTATCATACATCACAGGGACAAGTGTTCTCCGCTATAATCCGCGAGCTGGAGCGTCAGTTTTTCGGCACACTCTGAAGATGGCTGAACGATATGCAGCCAAAATATTGGAAGACGAACCTGAATTTATGCGGGTGCACACTTGTAGTTTAATGGAGGAGTCATTACGCTACAAAAGCATGAAGATGCTGAGTCTAGGTTAAGCTCTCCTTCTGAACGTGTAGGTGTAAATGTTGCAGGTTTGTCCGAATGGATTTGGATTGCCGAGATTCAAATCATAGAAGACTCTGCATTTATACTAGAGGCTAGCATGGAATGATAAAGGGAACAGTTTGCTGTAGTTAAAGTATGTTCTTATGCAGTAATCTTATGCAGTAAATTAAACGAACTTCTAGATGAGATATCTTGTGTACAGTGGAAACTTAGCAGGGTTAATTTAGTCTCATAGGAAAGCGTTGTTGTTATGTATTGCAACTTGTTGATTACTTTGCGAAGAGTGATAACTAGGTTAAGTTAAGTGATATGTTTTTAAGGTAAGAGTCAAGGAGAGCGTGCACTTTTCGTAATTTTGTAGGCTGGACAAGTGAATGTTGTGGACTGTAAATATTTTATGGACTAGCTTCGCCTAGAGACTCAATGGGACAAGGACTCTGACCACTAAGATAATTTCTCTTCCACCCCTCCAAAGCAGTCATTCCATGCCCAAACCACCGTAATAGGAATAATGCAGTACCCACTGTAATACTGTTCAAAGCCAGAATCGACATTTTTCTGAGAACGCATTCAGTCGGCATGTACTCTCCTAGAAGCAGAAATATTATATGGACCTCACAATTTTCGAAGCCCACAAAGTAATCATTAATCCTGTCAAATACAATAATAAAATATTTATACCAGGCTTCCCAGTGAATTAGTAACACTTGTGCAACCTACAGTATAAGTTAACTGAACCACACTGATCAACATTCACTACCTTCTCAAGTTCCTGTCTTATATTTTAAATGAATGAAGGATAGTCTTAAATTGTAGTGATTGTCAGCATGTTAACACAGGAAAAAGACTAGCAAAAATCTCCACACATGTACAATAATCACCATATTTATTAAAAGAAAATTGCCCTGTGTAGAAAATACTCGTATTACACTTACACTCTGCAAAAATTTCAGCTTTCCATACAACTTTGCTTGACAAAATGTTGCATGTAATGAGAAGTTTCACTGACCTTGATAATATATGTTCGCCACGAGTTACACACAAGAATATCCATGAATTACTTGTGGTGCACATAAAGATACACTAACCAAAATTCAACTGCGGACAAGTAATCACACATGCCATTAAAGCACTCTGCGGCAAGTATTAGCACTCACAAATGCATATTATTGTTTGGAACTCTCATATGATGAAATATCAACAAGTCTACAACGTTGTATTTAAAGGAAAGTCAAAAGTATATTAATGTTTACAGTACAAATATTGTTAGTAGCAACAGACTTGTTTCAGCCTATTGTTAAGAGGAGGTCTGTAATGCGTATATTGACAAGATTAAATATGAAATAACTATAGATTATCATTGCAGTTAGGTAAATATCGAAAGAGAGCCAAGGACACTTTCTGGCAGCAGGTCATCAGATAAAGCATCCTGCTTCTGATTGCATTGAACCTGAGTACATAACTAGTATGACCTCAGTGATAGTGCCCTAAACATACACTCCTTCCTGTAAAAAAAATTTTAAACCGTGAATTAACAGTAATATGAACCGACTTCAGTTTTTGAGATATTCGAATACAGGAAGAACTTTCCTAGTGTAATGAGATACATAAGGGCATTTTGAACACATGTTTAAGCAATGTAAAGTTATGATCAGCATATTGTAGCCTACCATCTCATAGAGGAAATGCTTGTAATGGAGTCTGAAATATATGTGTAAGAAGTATTAATCACAGTAGCCACTCTCATTACATTCAGGATCAGAAGTTCTCAGCAGCTCAGATTTACCTTATAATTGCTGTAATATGCATGTGAATATATATATATATATATATATATATATATATATATATATATATATATATATATATACTGATGGATCTTATTTGAATCTGAATAATGATTCCACTGAATGCAGAATATATTAAGTGAATTGTGTTCGCATAAACTATGACTTTAAAGAAAGAATAAGTGTACACTTGGTAACTGACCATGAAAACATGATAAACTATAAGCGTTATTGCAAATGAAAAATAATTAAAGAGACTTCGAAGTAAACCTTGATTATTAGTCACTAAACGAACACCATTCTTTAGTACCAAGGTTCAATATGGCCTCAGTAGGACCATATGGAATACAGTTCTACAGATCTTCAATAAGCAGAACAAAATGAACCTATATCCATATATAATTCCAAGTCCTTGTAGTAAGAGTAAACAAGTGTGATAGTAATGTGAGCCATGACCAATATTGACAGCAAAGTTATGAAGGACCATGCAATATATTGACAGATTGCAAATACGATACTATCACAGGTAAACCATTTACTGGGAACAAATGACAATTTGTGCCCAATCGGGACTCTAACCAAGATGTCTCACTGAATGCGATTTGTCGTCTTACTTAACAACTTCGGCTATCTGAGTCTGCTTCATGGACAGACCCATAGTTTCTACTTGTCCCAGTACCTACTACCCTTAGTGCTCTCATAATGATGTGATTCTCCCACTTATTTAGCTTTCTCGTCTGATTACTTCCCGACAGTGTATCGCCGTATTAAATCTTGCACAGTGTTCACAAATTGTGAATACGGAACTATCACAGCTATATAATTTACTGAGAAGAAATGAAAATTTATGCCAGACCGGGACTCGAACCTAGGTTTCCAACTTCATACTAGCAGTCACCTTAAATGCCTATTTTTTGTGTGTGTTCGTAGAGTTTGGTCTACACGGACGTCACAAGACATCCATTCACGTTGATCGTTGATTCCTTTACTCATTTTCTTTTTTTTATACAGAGGGCGAGCAACCCTCTGACCGAACACGCTGAGCTACCGTGCCGGCAAGCTTTGGCTATCCAAGCACATCCATATGTCCGAGTAGACACTGTCTGAAGGAACATTGTATCTGACGTTACAGACGCTATCAAATACAGCCTCTGCACTAATATAATTCATGCCAAATCCAAGGCAGTCAGGCGAGAAAGCTAAATAAGTGTCTCCTGTGAGGGAACAGCATCACTGTGAGAGTACTAGGGTAACAGACACTGGGACATGTGGTAGTCTTGGTCTGCCCATGATGCATGCTTGGGTAGCTGAAGCGGTTAAGATGACCACTCACATAAAGCAGGAAATCCGTATTCGGCATAATTTTTCCTTTGTTCCCAGCAAATTTTATAGTTGTGGTAGTACTGTAGTAACAATTTGTGAATACATTGCACGATTCAATACAGCTATAAATCGTCAGCAAGTTTTGTTCCTTTAGACATGCATGCTTGCCCAAAGGAAGATAGCATCGAACTTTACAGACACTGTCAGATACAGACACTGCATTAATGTACGGGATATAAAGAAAAAAACATTATTGACCCTTGACCATGAAACAATGTCCCACGATCGGAGCGGTGGACTTAACCTGGGTCACTGAGAAAGCACATTTAAAGAACTGAAAATCATGTAAATAAAATATAACGCCAAAGTGTTTTAACAGGCAGTATTCTCGTATCTTCCAGTGTGAAAATAATCATCGCGGTAAAATACCTGACACTGGCGTCTGATCTTTACAGACAGAAGCATGAAAGTTGCAAACCCCGTCCACACAACAGCCGATCAACCCCAACGGTCAGTAGAAGAAGAATTATACGCGTACAGTATACTTTGTGTCCGTCCACATGGCCAACCTCTGTTCACCGCAGATTCCACATTGGTCAATAGGATACAACCTCCAAAGTACACTTTAGGTGTATACTTTTTGCTGTGTTGTCAAAGGTGTGACCTCCGTAGGACAAGAAAACATTGCATAGAGAGGCTTTGCACAACACTAGTGACTTATAATTCAAATGGTTCAAATGCTGCCAAGCACTTTGGGAGTTAACATCTGAGGTCATCCGTCCCTAGATTTAGAACTACTTATAACTTTCATAGAGACAAATCCCCCCCCCCCCCCCCAAGAACCATGGACCTTGCCGTTGGTGGGGAGGCTTGCGTGCCTCAGCGATACAGATAGCCGTACCGGTGCAACCACAACGGAGGGGTATCTGTTGAGAGGCCAGACAAACGTGTGATTCCTGAAGAGGGGCAGCAGCCTTTTCAGTAGTTGCAGGGGCAACAGTCTAGATGATTGACTGATCTGGCCTTGTAACACTAACCAAAACGGTTTTGCTGTGCTGGTACTGCAAACGGCTGAAAGCAGGGGGAAACTACGGCCATAGTTTTTCCCGAGGGCATGCAGCTTTACTGTATGGTTAAATGATGATGGCATCCTCTTGGGTAAAATATTCCGGAGGTAAAATAGTCCCCCATTCGGATCTCCGGGCGGGGACTACTCAGGAGGACATCGTTACCAGAAGAAAGAAAACTGGCGTTCTACGGATCGGAGCGTGGAATGTTAGATCTCTTAATCGGGCAGGTAGGGTAGAAAATTTAAAAATAGAAATGGATAGGTTAAAGTTAGATATAGTGGGAATTATCGAAGTTCGGTGGCGGGAGGAACAAGACTTCTGGTCAGGTGAATACAGGGTTATAAATACAAAATCAAATAGGGGTAATGCAGGAGTAGGTTAAATAATGAATAAAAAAACAGGAGTGCGGGTAAGCTACTACAACCAGCATAGTGAAAGCATTATTGTGGCCAAGATAGACACGAAGTCCACGCCTACTACAATAGTAGAAGTTAATATGCCAACTAGCTCTGCAGATGACGAAGAAATTGAAGAAATGTATGATGAAATGAAAGAAATTATTCAGATAGTGAAGGGACACGAAAATTTAATAGTCATGGGTGACTGGAATTCGGTAGTAGGAAAAGGGAGAGAAGGAAACATAGTAGGATTGGGGCTAAGAAATGAAAGAGGCAGCCGCTGATAGAGTTTTGCACAGAGCACAACTTAATCATAGCTAACACTTGGTTCAAGAATCATAAAAGAAGGTTGTATACATGGAAGAAGCCTGGAGATACTAACAGGTTTCAGATAGATTATATAATGGTAAGACAGAGATTTAGGAATCAGGTTTTAAATTGTAAGACATTTCCAGGGGCAGATGTGGACTCTGACCACAATCTATTGGTTACGAACAGTAGATTAAAACTGAAGAAACTGCAAAAAGGTGGGAATTTAAGGAGACGGGACCTGGATAAACTGAAAGAATCAGAGGTTTTACAGAATTTCGGGGAGAGCATAAGGAAACAATTGACAGGAATGGTGGAAAGAAATACAGTAGAAGAAGAATGGGTAGCTTTGAGAGATGAAGTAGTGAAGGCAGCAGAGGATCTAGTAGGTAAAAAGACGAGGGCTAGTAGAAATCATTGGGTAACAGAAGAAATATTGAATTTCATTGGTGAAAGGAGAAAATATAAAAATGCAGTAAATGAAGCAGCAAAAAGGAATACAAACGTCTCAAAAATGAGATTGACAGGAAGTGAAAATTACCAAGCAGTGATGGCTAGAGGACAAATGTAAGGATGTAGAGGCTTATCTCACTAGGGGTAAGATAGATACTGTCTACAGGAAAATTAAAGAGGCCTTTGGAGAGAAGAGAACCACTTGTATGAATATCAAGAACTCAGATGGCAACCCAGTTCTAAGCAAAGAAGGGAAGGCAGAAAGGTGGATGGAGTATATAGAGGGTTTATACAAGGGCGATGTACTTGAGGACAATATTATGGATATGGAAGAGGATGTAGATGAAGATGAAATGGGAGATATGATACTGCGTGAAGAGTTTGACAGAGCAATGAAAGACCTGAGTCGAAACAAGGCCCCGGGAGTAGACAACATTCCATTAGAACTACTGACGGCCTTGGGAGAGCCAGTCCTGACAAAACTCTACCGTCTGGTGAGCAAGATGTATGAGACAGGCGAAATACCCTCAGACTTCAAGAACAATATAATGATTCCAATCCCAAAGAAAGCACGTGCTGACAGCTGTGAACATTACTGAACAATCAGTTTAATAAGTCACGGATGCAACATACTAACGCGAATTCATTACAGACGTATGGAAAAACTAGTAGAAACCGACCTCAGGGAAGATTAGTTTGGATTCCGTAGAAATATTGGAACACGTGAGGCAATACTTACCCTACGACTTATCTTAGAAGCTAGATTAAGGAAAGGCAAACCTACGTTTCTAGCATTTGTAGACTTAGAGAAAGCTTTTGACAATGTTGACTGGAATACTCTATTTCAAATTCTGAGGGTGGCAGGGGTAATACACCGCAAGCCAAAGGCCATTTACAATTTGTACAGAAACCAGATGGCAGTTATAAGAGTCGAGGGGCATGAAAGGGAAGCAGTGGTTGGGAAGGGAGTGAGACAGTGTTGTAGCCTGTCCCCGATGTTATTCAATCTGTATATTAAGCAAGCAGTGAAGGAAAGAAAAGAAAAATTCGGAGTAGGTATTAAAATCCATGGAGAAGAAATAACAACTTTGAGGTTCCCCGATGACATTGTAATTCTGTCAGAGACAGCAAAGGACTTGGAAGAGCAGTTGAATGGAATGGACAGTGTCATGAAAGGAGGGTATAAGATGAACATCAATAAAAGCAAAACGCAGCAATGGAATGTAGTCGAATTATGTCGGGTGGTGCTGAGGGAATTAGATTAGGAAATGAGACACTTAAAGTAGTAAAGGAGTTTTGCTATCTGGGGAGCAAAATAACTGATGATGGTCGAAGTAGAGAGGATATAAAATGTAGACTGGCAATGGCAAGGAAAGCGTTTCTGAAGAAGAGAAATTTGTTAACATCGAGTATAGATTTAAGTGTCAGGAAGTCGTTTCTGAAAGTATTTGTATCGAGTGTAGCCATGTATGGATGTGAGACATGGACGATAACTAGTTAGGACAAGAAGAGAATAGAAGCTTTCGAAATATGGTGCTACAGAAGAATGCTGAAGATTAGAGGGAGAGATCATATAACTAATGAGGAGGTATTGAATAGGATTGGGGAGAAGAGAAGTTTGTGGCACAACTTGACTAGAAGATGGGATCAGTTGGTAGGACGTGTTCTGAGGCATCAAGGGATCACCAATTTAGTACTGGAGGGCAGCGTGGAGGGTGAAAATCTCAGAGGGAGACCAAGAGATGAATACACTAAAGAAATTCAGAAGGATGTACGTTGCAGTATGTACTGGGAGATGAAGAAGCTTGCACAGGAAAGAGCAGCATGGAGAGCTGCATCAAACCAGTCTGAGGACTGAAGACCACAACAACAACACATAGATAAACGATGTGAAAGATGTTTCCTAACAGGCGGCTTTCAGCTGGAAGCAACCTGATGGATTAAGAAATGAGAGTAATGATGACGATAACAATGATTAGGTGGTCTGACATCATTTCACCTCACTAACTATACGGTGGCTTACAACATGTGGCCAATTTTGGGTCGTATGTAGAGCTAATCATCGGTCACAGATTGTAGGGTAGTGGTTGATGCTTCAGTGACATGGTGGACTTGTATGCGTTTATGGACGACTCACAAGCGAACCACTCAGCAATCGGATTCCCGTAATTTTTTACATTTCTGGTACTGAATTCTGAACTCAAATATTAATCTTCCGAAGCAACTTGATGCACCTCTGTATAAGATTTACGACCGTCTCTAATATGCTAAAGCAAGATAAATTTTCCTCAACAGTCTTTGTGGCTATGTGGCAGAATACTCGCTAGTTACATAAGGGTTTTACGTTCGATTCACAGCTGAAGCAAATTTTCAAACTAAGGTGCATGTTTTACTAGTACTTCCGTGAAGTTGAAAATATATAAAGATTGGAAAAAAATCAATAGCACTCGAGACTGATAATCGCTGGTTCGAGTCTCGTTTCAGTCATTATCTTTTTTCGTTTTCCTCCCACTCATTTCGAATACCTTCATCATTTAAATAAAGAATTCATCAAATATATGCTAAGGGACAGATATGTAATTGCAATTTGTATGAAATACAGGGTGGTCCATTGATCGTGACCGGGCCAAATATCTCACCAAATAAGCGTCAAACGAAAAAACTACAAAGAAGAACGCTTGTCTAGCTTGAAGGGGGAAACCAGATGGCGCTATGGTTGGCACGCTAGATGGCGCTGCCATAGGTCAAACAGATATCAATTTCGTTTTTTTTTTCAATAGGAACCCCCATTTTTATTACATATTCTTGTAGAACGTAAAGAAATATGAATGTTTTAGTTGGACCACTTTCTTCCCTTTGTGAAAGATGGCGCTGTAATAGTCACAAACATATGGCTCACAATTTTAGACGAACAGTTGGTAACAGGTAGGTTTTTTAAATTAATATACAGAACTTAGTTACGTTTGAACATTTTAGCTTCGATTGTTCCAATGTGGTACATGTACCTTTGTGAACTTATGATTTCTGAGAACACTTGCTGTTACAGCGTGATTACCTGTAAATACCACATTAATGCAATAAATGCTCAAAATGATATCCGTCAACCTCAATGCTTTTGGCAATACGTGTAACGACATTTCTCTCAACAGCAAGTAGTTCGCGTTCCGTAATGTTCGCACATGCATTGACAATGCGCTGACGCATGTTGTCAGGCGTTGTCGGTGGATCACGATAGCAAATATTCTTCAGCTTTCCCCATGTTCGAAGTACATCGCCATTCTGTCATGCAAACATCTTATAGTAACATCTGTAGAACATTACGTAGTAAATCAGCATACATTGGACCATTTAGATTGCCATCGATAAAATGGGGCCAATTATCCTTCCTCCCATAATGCCGCACCATACAGTAACCCGCCAAGGTCGCTGATATTCCACTTGTCGCAGCCATCGTGGATTCTTCGTTGCCGAATAGTGCATATTATGCCGGTTTACATTACCGCTGTTGATGAATGACGCTTCGTCGCTAAATAGAACGCGTGCAAAACTATGTCATCGTCCCGTAATTTCTCTTGTGCCCAGTGGCAGAACTCTACACGACGTTCAAAGTCGTTGCCATGCAATTCCTGGTGCATAGAAATATGGTACGGGTGCAATCGATGTTGACGTAGCATTCTCAACACCGACGATTCTGAGATTCCAGATTCTCGCGCAATTTGTCTGCTACTGATGGGCGGATTAGCCGCGACAGCAGCTAAAACACCTACTTGGGCATCATCATTTGTTGCAGGTCGTGGTTGACGTTTCACATGTGTCTGAATACTCCCTGTTTCCATAAATAACGTAACTATCCCGCGAACGGTCTGGACACTTGGATGATGTCGTCCAGGATACGGAGCAGCATACATAGCACACGCCCGTTAGGCATTTTGATCACAATAGCCATACATCAACACGATTTCGACCTTTTCCGCAATTCGTAAACGGTCCATTTCAACACGGATAATGTATCACGAAGCGAATAACGTCCGCACTGGCGGGATGTTACGTGATGCCACGTACTTATACGTTTGTGACTATTACAGCGACATCTATCACAAAGCGAAAAAAGTGGTCCAACTAAAACATTCATATTTCTTTACATACTACACGAATATGTAATAAAAATGGGGGTTCCTATCCAAAAAAAGCGCAGTTGATATCCGTTTGACCTATGGCAGCGCCATCTAACGGGCCAACCATAGCTCCATCTGGTTTCCATCTTCAAGCTAGACGAGTTTCGTTCTTTGTGGTTTTTTCTAGTTTGGCGCTTATTTGGTGAGATATTTGGCCCGGTGACTATCAATGGACCACCCTGTATACACGTTTTCTTATTTCTAGTTACGTATCACACACAAAAATCCATTTTTCATTGAAAATATAAATTCTTATTCATCGATCTTTTATGAAAGACTTTTCACATTAAAAAACGTTACAAATTAAATTCTTTTTCAGCCGTACGTATTTATGCTGTATGCAGATTTTCACGGAACTTGCACCTTTACTTAAAGTTTTGGAAAGCTAGGAAGTGAACCTACTGCAAACGCGTGATAGGTGAACATTTTACCACACAGCCACACGACCTGTCGAGAAAAGTTGACCTTGCTTTAGTCGATTTTCTCGGGAGTTTTCGAGGGTTACATTGAACTATTGTGAGAGTTTAATATTTGAGTTATGAACTTCAATTGCCATAAATGCAAGAACAATTTAAATATTCGAGTGCATTGTGGTCCTCTTGTCAGTGATATTGCAGTAATGGGATACTACTATTTTCGTCTTGCGGAGTTCACAATTTTCTCTTCCTGAACATGTAACGCAAGTTACCAATCTTTACGTGGCGTAAAAATGTAATCAAGATCTGACTGAACATATCTGCAGTTTCGTCAGTCATTACTTCAGAATAAATAACTACATCGTATTTAAAAAATGTGTGGTTACGGCTAACAACGTCATTGGTATACAACATGAACCGCAAGGGTCTCAACAGATTTCCATGGGGCACACTCTGCAGTTACTTATACATCTGCCGATGTCTCTCCATCGAAGATGGTGCGTCCCTCTTGCAAAGAAATAATCAATCTAGTCAAAAATTTCTCTCAATACCCTTGCGATCATACTTTCGATAGTAAGAGTCTGCGTGGTACTGACTCAAATGCTTTTTGTAAATCAAAAAATACTGCGTCTAACTGACTTTACTTCATCTACGTGTTTGAGGATGTCATTTTGGTGGTGGACTTGTAGCTACCAAATAGCCTCTTCGAATATTTGATTTGCAAATAAAAAGGAATAAGAAGGCAAATTTTAAGATAAGACATTAATTACAAGCAGCTGCCAGCAGAAAGTCGTATACTCCTAGCTCACTCATTTGTTACATAGTTTAATTCTTATTTTCTTTGCGTGTTTTTGGTACTTGCATTGTTTAATTCATAAATTTCTGGCGTATTATAGTATTTGAGAGTTGTAGCATCGCGTTTTAGTACCTGAATAGTGTAAATTCGCGTAGCCGTCTGTCTTCTGTTTTTGTTTTGAACTGCCAGTGTCGGTTGGTCACAGCCAGTGTGCTCCCTGCCGCCGTTGGATAAGCAGCTACCAGCAGAAAGCCGTATACTCCTAGCTCACTTATTTGTCACATAGTTTAATTCTTAATTTCTTTGCGTGTTTTTGGTACTTGCATTGTGTAATTCACAAATTTCGGGCGTATTATAGTATTTGAGAGTTGTAGCACCGCGTTTTAGTACCTGAATAGTGTAAAATCGCGTAGTCTCCTTCCGCCGCCGAGCAGTGTGTCAGCAGTGCGCAAGTAGCAGCATTACTGCATTCACTAGGCAACCTTGAATTTTAATAACCGTTTAAATTTTGTGTTGATTTGTTTGTGCTCTCTGTAGATTAGTTCAGACGTTCTTTGCACAACAGTTTTTAGCATGGTTAAGGACTCCAACTGCTGTGTTCGGATGCAGGCTGAGTTGGCATCCCTTCGCTCCCAGCTTCAGACAGTGTTGGCTTCAGTCACACAGCTTGAGGCTGTTGACAATGGGCATCACTGTGGGGGTCCGGATGGGGGTTTGTCGGGGACGGCCAGCTCGTCCCACGCATCCCCCGATCGGACTACGACTGTGGCTGCCCGGGATACTGCCCACATTGAGGCTGATCCCTCACCTGTGGTAGAGTGGGAGGTCGTCTCGATGTCTGGCAGGGAGCGAAAGACATTCCGGAGGGCTGAACTAGAGGCCTCTCCAGTTTTTCTGACGAACCGGTTTCAGGCTCTGTCTCAGGCTGATACTGATCTTCGGCCGGACATGGCTGCTTGTCCTGTTCCAGAGGTTGCCCCTCAGTCTGCAAGATCCGGGTGGCCGCAGAGGGTGGACTTACTGGTAGTTGGGAGCTCCAACGTCAGGCGCGTAATGGGGCCCCTTAGGGATATGGCAGCAAGAGAGGGGAAGAAAACCAATGTGCACTCCGTGTGCATACCGGGGGGAGTCATTCCAGATGTGGAAAGGGTCCTTCCGGATGCCATGAAGGGTACAGGGTGCACCCATCTGCAGGTGGTCGCTCATGTCGGCACCAATGATGTGTGTCGCTATGGATCGGAGGAAATCCTCTCTGGCTTCCGGCGGCTATCTGATTTGGTGAAGACTGCCAGTCTCGCTAGCGGGATGAAAGCAGAGCTCACCATCTGCAGCATCGTCGACAGGACTGACTGCGGACCTTTGGTACAGAGCCGAGTGGAGGGTCTGAATCAGAGGCTGAGACGGTTCTGCGACCGTGTGGGCTGCAGATTCCTCGACTTGCTCCATAGGGTGGTGGGGTTTCGGGTTCCACTGGATAGGTCAGGAGTCCACTACACGCAGCAAGCAGCTACACGGGTAGCAGGGGTTGTCTGGCGTGGTCTGGGCGGTTTTTAGGTTAGATGGCCTCGGGCAAGTACAGAAAGGGCGACAGTCTCAAAGGGTGTGGGGAAAGTCAGGACATGCGGGGACCAAACAGCAATCGGTATTGTAATTGTAAACTGTCGAAGCTGCATTGGTAAAGTACCGGAACTTCAAGCGCTGATAGAAAGCACTCAAGCTGAAATCGTTATAGGTACAGAAAGCTAGCTGAAGCCAGAGAGAAATTCTGCCGAAATTTTTACAAAGGCACAGACGGTGTTTAGAAAGGATAGATTGCATGCAACCGGTGGTGGCTTGTTTGTCGCTGTTAGTAGTAGTTTATCCTGTAGTGAAGTAGAAGTGGATAGTTCCTGTGAATTATTATGGGTGGAGGTTACACTCAACAACCGAGCTAGGTTAATAACTGGCTCCTTTTACCGACCTCCCGACTCAGCAGCAATAGTGGCAGAACAACTGAGAGAAAATTTGGAATACATTTCACATAAATTTTCTCAGCATGTTATAGTCTTAGGTGGAGATTTCAATTTACCATATATAGACTGGGACACTCAGATGTTTAGGACGGGTGGTAGGGACAGAGCATCGAGTGACATTATACTGAGTGTACTGTCCGAAAATTACCTCGAGCAATTAAACAGAGAACCGACTCGTGGAGGTAACATCTTGGACGTACTGATAACAAACAGACCCGAACTTTTCGACTCTGTAAGTGCAGAATAGGGATTCAGTGATCATAAGGCCGTTGCAGCATCCCTGAATATGGAAAATAATAGGAATATAAAAAAAGGGAAGAAGGTTTATCTGTTTAGCAAGAGTAATAGAAGGCAGATTTCAGACTACCTAATAGATCAAAACGAATATTTCTGTTCCGACACTGACAATGTTGAGTGTTTATGGAAAAAGTTTAAGGCAATCGTGAAATGCGTTTTAGACAGGTACGTGCCGAGTAAAACTGTGAGGGACGGGAAAAACCCACCGTGGTTCAACAACAAAGTTGGGAAACTACTGCGAAAGCAAAGAGCTTCACTGCAAGTTTAAACGCAGCCAAAACCTCTCAGACAAACAGAAGCTAAATGATGTCAAAGTTAGTGTAAGGAAGGCTATGCGTGAAGCGTTCAGTGAATTCGAAAGTAAAAATCTATGTACCGACTTGACAGGAAATCCTAGGAAGTTCTGGTCTTACGTTAAATCAGTAAGTGGCTCTAAACAGTATATCCAGACACTCTGGGATGATGATGGCATTGAAACAGAGGATGACACATGTAAAGCTGAAATAATAAACACCTTTTTCCAAAGCTGTTTCACAGAGGAAGACCGCACTGCAGTTCCTTCTCTAAATCCTCGCACAAACGAAAAAATGGCTGACATCGAAATAAGTGTCCAAGGAACAGAAAAGCAAGTGGAATAACTCAAAAGAGGAAAGTCCACTGGAGCTGACGGGATACCAATTCGATTCTACACAGAGTACGCGAAAGAACTTGCCCCTCTTCTAATAGCCGTGTACCGCAAGTCTCTAGAGGAACGGAAGGTTCCAAATGATTGGAAAAAAGCACAGGTAGTCCCAGTATTCAAGAAGGGTCGTCGAGCAGATGCGCAAAACTATAGACCTATATCTCTGACGTCGATCTGTTGTAGAATTTTAGAACATGTTTTTTGCTCGAGTATCATGTCGTTTTTGGAAACCCAGAATCTACTCTGTAGGAATCAACATGGATTCCGGAAACAGCGATCATGTGAGACCCAACTCGCTTTATTTGTTCATGAGACCCAGAAAATATTAGATACAGGCTCCCAGGTAGATGCTATTTTCCTTGACTTCCAGAAGGCGTTCGATACAGGTCTGCACTGTCGCCTGATAAACAAAGCAAGGGCCTACGGAATATGAGACCAGCTGTGTGGCTGGATTGAAGAGTTTTTAGCAAACAGAACACAGCATGTTGTTATTAATGGAGAGACGTCTACAGACGTTAAAGTAACCTCTGGCGTGCCACAAGGGAGTGTTATGGGACCATTGCTTTTCACAATATATATAAATGACCTAGTAGATAGTGTCGGAAGTTCCATGCGGCTTTTCGCAGATGATGCTGTAGTATAGAGAGAAGTTGCAGCATTAGAAAATTGTAGCGAAATGCAGGAAGATCTGCAGCGAATAGGCACGTGGTGCAGGGAGTGGCAACTGACCCTTAACATAGACAAATGTAATGTATTACGAATGCAATAAAAGAGGATCCTTTATTGTTTGATTATATGATAGCGGAACAAACAGTGGTAGCAATTACTCGTGTAAAATATCTGGGAGTATGCGTGCGGAATGATTTGAAGTGGAATGATCATATAAAATTAATTGTTGGTAAGGCGAGTACCAGGTTGATATTCATTGGGAGACTCCTTAGAAACAGCAGTCTATCAACAAAGGAGGTGGCTTACAAAACACTCGTTCGACCTATACTTGAGTATTACTCATCAGTGTGGGATCCGTACCAGATCGGGTTGACGGAGGAGATAGAGAAGATCCAAAGAAGAGCGGCGCGTTTCGTCACAGGGTTATTTGGTAACCGTGATAGCGTTACGGAGATGTTTAGCAAACTCTAGTGGCAGACTCTGTAAGAGAGGCGCTCTGCATAGCGGTGTAGCTTGCTCGCCAAATTTCGAGAGGGTGCGTTTCTGGATGAGGTATCGAATATATTGCTTCCCCCTACTTATACCTCCCGAGGAGATCACGAATGTAAAATTAGAGAGATTCGAGCGCGCACGGAGGCTTTCAGACAGTCGTTCTTCCCGCGAACCATACGCGACTGCAACAGAATAGTTAGGTAATGACAATGGCACGTAAAGTGCCCTCCGCCACACACCGTTGGGTGGCCTGCGGAGTATAAATGTAGATGTAGATGGAGACAAATAACATGATGTTAACAATGTTGGTAAGGTACGTGCTTCTCACAGAGAAAGATGGGAGATTGTGCTAAATGTATGTAGGGAATTTCGATACGAAAGGAATTCGAGCAAATGTTATATGTAAAACAATTGGAAGAAGATGCTGGTTGTTGACAAATGGGTGTTAGTAGATGGTAAGACATTAATTAGATATGAAGAGAGTTAGTTGGAGGCTTCATTTGAGAGATTACAAATCTGGTAACATACAGTTGGTAGTATTGGTATGTTACAGGGAATGTCTAATGGACGTGGAAAGGGAAGCAGCTGAAATAGACTGGGGAAAGGATGTAGAGTGTGTGTAAATGAAAGGAACGTGAGATGTGCGGACATAAGCTTAGCAGCAGGCCTGGGTTCTCATATGAGGGGAATACAATGGGGTGCTGGAACCAAGCTGGTTGAAGCCCAAGCAGCCACCTCAGGCACCAAGCTCAGAGCGGCACCACAACTGTAAGTTTTCTGTACAGGGCATACCACGATTAGCAGCGGCTCCTTGGGGCGCCAAGCTGAAGGAGCCCCCAAGTGCAAAATTGGTTAACACTGCTTATTATAATTAGTAACAGAAACTGACGTGGGACATGGGTGGAAATGTACAATGGAAAATGGAGAACGTGCTTGGGGACGCCAAACGATAAGGCGCTTGTGTGAAAAAAGTTTTCTAACTGGCCCTGATTGGCACTCAACGTTATTGGTGACTTTGGGCAGAAGCTGCTTGGCCAGGTGTTTGAGAAGATGTAGGAACTGTACAACTGTGGGAGAATGGGATCCTGACTAAGACAACGGAGGATTTTTATCAGAATTAAACACGACATATTCCCTGAATACATATTACGAGGAATTACGACACAAGATTCTTCGTTGTTATAACAAGTGACAATGTTCGCAGACAAACGTTTCGAAAAACTAATTGAAAGGAGTTCTAATCATTATTCCCAAGCACCACAAGTACAAGCCATCTACTTTTGCCAATCCTAAGCCGCGTGGCCTTAAGTTAAGCACAGTTCCCCATGTTTTCGCGCATAGATCCACCCTGAGCATTGACATGCAATTTCCCTGCACACTGCTTACCTTAATCACTCACAGACTGCTAGATGCATCTTTTGGTAACATGACAAAAAAAAGGTTTCTTTCAATATTTCGATATGTAAAAAGTTATAATTAGTAAAAATATGTCAAAATAATGGCCCATTTGTGTAACATGATGCGGTTTTAATTTCCTTTTGATATGTGGGTCCCTTTGCGGTATGTTAGATCCGTTGCCTAACTCATACATGTGCTGTCGATCTATAACTATAATCAGTTACATGTCAGACTCAGCTTTAAATACCCTGTAGGCTTCTTGTGAATGATGACGTAATTTTCTGAAACATTGTGCTCTTGTTTACAGATATACTGTTTAGTTGACCCATGAGTAACCTATGCATAGCTTCAGTTTGAGTAACTGATGCTGCTTACTTTCTTTTTAAGTGCTGTTTGTACCATTACGTATTGCCTTGTGGATCTCATTAGAGAGTAATTACTTTTCCTGTTTCACAGGTGATATTCCACATGGTGGCGTGTGTTTTAACCACTAATGATACGATGTTGTGCTTACTGCAGGGACTGGCAAGTGAGTATAGAACCTCTAAATTAAAATTAAAGATTCTCGGTTCTGTTTTGTACTAATCTGTACTATTATCATTATTATTATTAATATCGTTGTTATTAATATTAGTATTAGGCTTAATATTATTATGATGTATTGATATTATCTGCCCCCATTAGAAACTTCATGCCCACAGTGCTGAATCAAATGTCAGCACTTCAGGAGCATTGCTTCAATTTAGGGTTTCTACAGCTGAGATACTTCCTCCGTCCTTAAAAAATCTTTAAAAACAGAGAATTCATTTACTCTGTGGAACAGAACCCAATGAATGCGGTTGAGAAGCAAGGTGGATTTTACAGAGTGAGATCTTATGGATGTGGCTGAGAAGTACAGAATAAGATTATAGGGTAGAGGATGACATCGCCGTGGTTTGCAGAGGAGGCAATATATCTGATAACATGGGTGTATGTCTTCACCATTTTTGTGACGAGAAACTGGGAGTCTTTTCAGTACCTACAGATAGGCTGTACGGTATGTGGAAATAAATAGTTGCCAAGGTATGTGGCGCTACAAGCTTAGCAGTAGCTCGAATTCAACAATGAAATGGCAAACTATGGAATGTGCTGCTCACATTTACGGGATACATCGATATCTGGAGTTGGCCTATGAATTTAAGAAAGAGTAAAGGACAAGTGTTGCACAGGTGTGCACTGAAGTGAATAGATGGCCAGAGAGAATGACCATCAGTAACTTGCACAATGAGATCTAAAAAAACTGGTAGAAGTATGGATATATACAATACGGTTGCTATAAGTGTGAATTTCAGCTGAAGTATATAAGCCCTTTATCTTTTTTGTTTTGGTTTATCAGCGTTAGTAATCTTGGTCTAATTTGAGTTTTCTTCTGAACACTATGTGTGTTGGAGTCCTCGTTAATATTAGTTCTAAAATTCGTACCATATACACATACGGAAAAAAACGCAATAGCAGGAAGGAGATGTGTGACATGAACAACAGTTGGTAGGCATGTCTCTATATCTGAAAGACAACGTCTACTCAGATTTCCCCACAGCTGCGTATGAGTGGCTCAAATAGCGTCACTGTGAGGATTGAAATCAGATTTGCTGAAATGCATCCTGTAACTGTCGTGAGCGTTAGTTACGTTTCATATTGGACCTGACGAGTTGATATCAGTCAAGAATGCCCTGAAGGCCACAAAGACGCCATTATCAACACCTCGCTGAGTTTGAACGAGGTCGTGTAATAGGGCTCCCGAGAAGATGGATGTTCCTCT
Organism: Schistocerca americana; assembly: GCF_021461395.2. Taxonomy (NCBI): domain Eukaryota; kingdom Metazoa; phylum Arthropoda; class Insecta; order Orthoptera; family Acrididae; genus Schistocerca; species Schistocerca americana. The sequence continues at coordinate 1,677,617 of NW_025726082.1, read as the reverse complement.
TGAGATACTGCTGAAAGACTTGACAGGAACGTAGCCATTGTACATGATTGCCAGTAGCGGTGCTCATGAGAGTGTAAAGTCACAAGAAAACTGGGCTCCAAACAGCCACGTGGCATTACCAAGAAGAAAGACCGTTATGTCTGACGTACGGCTTTGGTGAATCGAACTACGTCTGCAGCAGCAATCTGAGCACCACGGTAATCCATCGTCGTTTGCGACTTCAGTGGCGTCAAGCGAGAGCTCAGTGGATGTGTGACATGAACAACAGTTGGTAGGCATGTCTCTATATCTGAAAGACGACGTCTACTCAGATTTCCCCACAGCTGCGTATGAGTGGCTCTAATAGCGTCACTGTGAGGATTGAAATCAGATTTGCTTAAATGCATCCTGTAACTGTCGTGAGCGTTAGTTACGTTTCATATTGGACCTGACGAGTTGATATCAGTCAAGAATGCCCTGAAGGCGACAAAGACGCCATTATCAACACCTCGCTGAGTTTGAACGAGGTCGTGTAATAGGGCTCCCGAGAAGATGGATGTTCCTCTTGAGATACTGCTGAAAGACTTGACAGGAACGTAGCCATTGTACATGATTGCCAGTAGCGGTGCTCATGAGAGTGTAAAGTCACAAGAAAACTGGGCTCCAACCAGCCACGTGGCATTACCAAGAAGAAAGACCGTTATGTCTGACGTACGGCTTTGGTGAATCGAACTACGTCTGCAGCAGCAATCTGAGCACCACGGTAATCCATCGTCGTTTGCGACTTCAGTGGCGTCTAGCGAGAGCTCAGTGGGGGACCGGGTAAAGGGCTGTTGTGAAAGCTGGTTCTGCCTCAGTGTCAGTGATGGACATACGTTGGTTAGCGGGCCATTTGTATGTCTGCAACCAACCTGTCTCAGTGCTAGACACACTGGACATACACTCGAGTTATGGTATGGGATGCGATTTCGTACGACAACAGGAGCACTCTCGTGCCTATCCCACGCACCCTGACTACAAATTTGTGCGTCAGTCTGGTGATTCAATTTGTTGTGCTGTTTTCCAACAGTATAAAGCTCGTCCACATACAGCTGTGGTACACGAACATCCTCTATAGAGTGTCGATATGTTGCCTTGGCCTGCTCAAACACCAGATATGTCTCCAATCGAGCTCGTACGGGACGTGATTAGACGACAACTCCATTGTCATCCACTAACAGCATCAACCGTCCCTGTATTGAATAAGTCCAACTGCAAAGGAACTCCATTCCAGAAACTGACATCTGGCACATGTACAACACAACGAAAGCACGTTTTCACGCTTGCATTCAACATCTGGCAGTTATACCAGTTATTAATGTACTAGCATTTCACATTTGCAGTGGCTTATCCCGCTCTTACACTAACCCCTGATCTTGCTGTGTTAATCACTTAAATACGTTATGTAGACAAATGTATCCGCAAATTTTGTCTACTTTCATTATTTTTGGTGCTGCGATTTTTTTCCTGCAGTGTATTTTAATGTATTAGTTAATCGGATGGAATGATTGAATGTGGTGCAGTGAAAATCAGAGAAGGAAGATGGCTCGTTTTCTGTTGAACGCCAGAGGGCAAGGAAGGCTATGCATCAGTGTAATGGGGAAGGTAGACTGCAGAGAATATCAGCAGTTACTAGGGCAGGTCTCCTGTGTAGAGAAGGGAACCTCGGTGCAGTCCTGGTGATGGGTGGAAGATACTGGTTTGGGTAGGAGTTTTAGTATTATAGGAGTGAGTGGAAGATACTGGTTGTGATAGGAGTTTTAATAAGATACGAAGGACGAAGAAAAATGTAAGAGGCAATCAGGCCGAAATATTTGATTGGACGTACGTACATTTGGAGTTTAAATAGAATATGAGGGTCTTTAGACGATTTATTTCTTCTTTATGGTAGTTTAAGAATGGGTGCGGTAGGAAAGGAGTCTTAGTTGGTACTTCACGGTTCTGTATGCAAATAATGATAGTCCGTTCCCCCATTTGAAAACGTTGCACCCTATACACAGACACTGTCTCCTTTGAATACATGATCTCGCAGACGTTTCTTGGATGATTACAGGTTCTGGCTTCTCACCGAATCGGAATATTTCTGCTGTTACTTTGAGAAATAAACCACGATTGCTCTGTGGTTCAACGACTTTCTTGTGTCCCCTCTAAGTCGTACACACGTGGTTTAATGCCTCGCATACATAAAGCCATCTTGAAACTTTCTGTATTCAGTACTTAATGTTCCCGACATCAGTTAATTGCATCAATAGAGGCCTGTAGCTTTGGTGAGGGTTAAGAGCCATCGACGCGCGTCGTGGATCTTGACCGTCTAAACCTGAACCTTGTGGACACTAGACCTTTGCTTAGAAATTAATTGTACTGCGTGTGCCTCCTTAGAATGATGCCTGTAGCCATGAGAGTAAGTCGACTCTCTTAGCTGCATATTCTTACTGCTCCTGCAGCAACATGTATCCTGTTCTCAAACATACAGTTGTTTACTATGGAGAAATGAAGTAATATAATGGAAGATGGGCTAGTTTTCAGGTTGGAGTCTTTTCAAAAACTACTATTACAACACTTCAGCCTAATTTCATTTCAACAGTTTGTAGCTAGTGTTGTTTTTATGATTTTTGCCTAATTTATGGAGACCACTGTATTATGTTTCCCTGCTAGGTTGCTGTACACGATTTTTCTTTCTCTTTAACGAATAAATTACGTATTTTATGCTATCCATTTCAGGGCATACTACTTTCCAATTTATTTAAAAAATCTTTATCTACAGTCATACTCGAAAATTCACTATGTAGCTCAAGAAGTAGTGTTATTATAATTATTTAAATAATTTGAAGCGTCACTTTGTATGACCTGCTTGCTTGTTTCCTTCAGAAAGCCATTTAATACATGTTTCTGGTGTGACAACAGGAGTGATACATGTGTTAACTGAACAGTTTTTGTAGGGCTTTTAGGCGGAGTACAAACACATAAATAAATTTTAACTTTAAGGATAGCGAAATTTGTTGTTGCTGTGCTCTTCAGAAAGAAGACTGCTCTGATGTATCTCTCAACGTTAGTTTAAACCCTTCATCTGTGCATGACTGCTGTGACCTACACCTACATCCACTTGAAAATGTCTACTGTAGGGAAGCTTTGTTGTTCTCCTACAATTTTTACACCCTACACTTCTGTACAACAAGAACATAAAAATTTCTTGCTGCATCAACATTTGCCATATGTACAGAGGGTGTAAAAATAACGCATTACCATTTCTAATACCGTTTAGGAAAATTCTTGTCATTAAGGCCACTTCCAGTCGTCTCAGAATGGATCAATACGGATCCTGTATGGTTTTCAAGTGATTATTATACAATTCTTCCCGCAAAATAATAGCAAGTACAGGCAATGTTGGAGATGGATAGCGATTACGTACCCTTCTCTCCAAACTGCGCCACAAAGGCTCAATAACATTCCGATCTGATGACTGTGGTGCCCAGCGGGTTTTGACAATCCTTCCTCATGGTGGCACCTGTCCTGGACGATGTGAGCTGTGTGAACTGCGGCCCTGTCATCTTCGAACACAGCATCTCAATTTGGGTAAATCCTTGGCAGAGAAACCATTGAGTCTATGAAACACCATAACATGCCTGCCAAAATCATCACTAACGCCAATATGTTTCACTCTTGGGGAGAAAACTCAGCCAGAAGTTGTAAACAGTGTGAAAGAAGACACATCCGACCAAATGACTTCCTTCAGTTGCTTCATAGTCCAGGGTTGATGGCTTCAGCTCCACGTTTTACTGTTACAGACGTTTGTTTCTCTGGTATGCGATTTTTGGAAGAAATCTTGCCTAGAGTGCCCAGCTGCTTGAGCTCCCTGTATGTTTTCTTGGTGATGACAGTCTTCACTGTCTTCACATTCAGTTCTGCAGTGACTTTTGCATCTGCTCATCCTCTTATTTTTCGTCGCAATCCTCTTCGATGGCCGTCTATCAAGGTCACTCAACATACACTCCCGTCCCCATTATGAGTGAGAAGACGATATTTTTCTCGCTTTTCCAGCAAGCAGCATAAATCTACGATACGTAACCTCTTAAAACACCGAACACTTAGGCTACATTGGTTATGGATACACCCATATGAAAGTACCAACAGTTTACCCACGTTCGAGTTGACATATCTCCGACATAATGCACTCACAACTACACTAACACCGCTCTGACCACGACTGGCACTTGAAACGTACGGTAGTGAAGACATTGTTCATGTGCCGTTCGTGGTCAAATACAGCAGTGCTACCTGCAGGATTGGCTAGAAACTGCATTTATGTTCAAGCATGAATTTCTCGCGGTGTATCCATATTGTTTCCCAATCCCTTTACCTATCCCTTCTTTTAGTCAAGTAGTGTCATAAATGTCTGTTTTCGCTTATTCGATTCTGTACTTGTACATTATTCTAGGTACCCCACTGATTTTCAGCATTCTACTATAGCAACACATTTCTAATGCTTCTGTTCTCTTCCTGTCTGTACTATTTATCGTCCATGTTTCAGTTCCATATAAGACTATGCTCCACACAATTACTTTTAGAAAACGTCTTCAGACACTTTTTTTTTCAAATTGAAAATATTCTTCTTCTTTAGATACGCCACTTTTCCTGCTGTCAGTCTGCTCTTTACGATTATCATCATCTGTTATTTTGCTGCCTAAACAACAAAACTCCGTTACTGCTCTTAAAGCCTAATCTCCTAACATAGATGACTCGGCATCAACTGATTTAATTCTAGTACACGCCACTTCCTTGATCTATTATAGTTAATTTTCATCTTCTGACCTCTTTTTAAGACTTCATCAATTCCATTGAACTGATCTTCTGAGTCCATTGCCGTGTCGACAGTATCACAGCGTCATTGGCGAACCTTAGAGTTGTTATTTCTTCCTCCTGAACTTTAGTTCTATTTCCAAATTTCTCCTGCCTGTGCACGGAGTGCAGAGCATAGAAATTGGTTACAACCTCGTATCATTCCCCGTTCAGATATTTCTCCTTTTCATGTCTTTCAGTTCTTTGACTGGAGTGTGGTGTTTGTAGAAACAGTACATGATTTTTCGTAACTTTATTTTAGCGTTGATAACTTCAGAACTTCAGCCGGCCGGATTGGCCGAGAGGTTGTAGGCGCTTCAGTCCGGAACCGAGCGACTGCTACGGTCGCAGGTTCGAATCCTGCCTCGGGCATGGATGTGTGTGATGTCCTTAGGTTAGTTAGGTTTAAGTAGTTCTAAGTTCTGGGGGACTGATGACCTCAGATGTTAAGTCCCATAGTGCTCAGAGCCATTTTTGAACTTCAGAATTTCAAAGAGTGGTTGCCAAAAGCTTCTTTTTAAATCTACAAACGCTGCAGAGGAGGACGGATAAGAAAAATATAGAGGTTGAGAGCATTCCAGCAAAGCCGAGGCTTCTGAACTGGTGACGAGCAGTGCGTCCACACGCAACACTTCATTCTGGTATCTGTATTATTCTCCTGCTCGCTAGACCACTTTACTCTCATAAGAGTCCTTCGCGAGCAGCTGTTACAGATGTTCATCTGTATTAGGTTATCATATTTTTTTTTGTCATGTTACTATCTAACTTAGTATGACGTTCTTAATTGTTTCGTTGGTGTTAGTTTTGCATTAACTGTGTTTGTCGGTACTTTATTTTTTAACAGGTCTTTTAGAGTTGAGTATTTAAGCACAGTGTTTATCCGAGCTATCTTTGTTGTACACAATCTGATGCTATCTTAAATGTATACACACATGTTCCTCAAAAACTACGTTATACAAGCTGTTTAAGTATAATTTTCATTATCAGTGCTGTTTAACTTGATCTTTATCAGTCTGCATGTTACCTACATTTCTTCACTGTCTTTGGTGTCTTTCCTTTGTCTGCATTCTCTCTACAGTTCCACTTATATATTGCCTTCAATTGGGTTGAATCTGTTCATTTTCCTCGCTCATGTATTGGTGAAGGTAGTCCATCTTGTACTACCAGTTGCTCGGACTCTCCTATCTGTTTGTGCAGTGGAGAACTGTGTTTCTGGAGATCTGTGTCTCCGCCACCACATTCAGTCTGTTCCCTGAGATTCAGGAGACAAATGTGTGAGATTATAAGGGCTAAATCCATTTAAGAAATGGACTGTATCCAAGTTATATCCTAATGTTTAAGTGGTGGGAAGTACCTGACCAAGTACGAAATTTCTCTTCCATCTTATTAAATTCAAAGAAGAAATTTAATTGGTCATCTGGTACTTTTCAGTATGCATCCTCATTTTTTCGATGTAATCACTGAGGTTCATGCATGATGTATGCACACGTGATATACGAAATACTCTCGAAAGATTATGGTAGGTACAAAGTCGTCGTCGTCTGCAACTCCATTCCGAGTATGCATAACGTCTTCCTGCATAGAATGAACGTTTCAGCTCAGCTTATGGATGTGTTTCCGATGACTGAACTGACCAACCTTGGCGTAAAACATGAGTCCCCACAAATCACACAGAATGATTGGAAGAGGGTGAGGTTGCGACGGAGCTTTCTTGCTTGTCGCTTGGCCACTTCATGTCTGCAGCGTTTCCTTTCAAACGAGTTGACAGAGATGGATGTAGTATTCCTCCACAGTAAGCTGTCCACAGCACATTCTTTCCATGTTTGCACGTTTATAACAGTCGTTTTCATAATGTGTTTTAGCTGGTCCTTACAGTGGTTAAAAGGTCTACTCGGAGAGGAGATTTCACCATAAAGGATGTGTTGGGGAAGCCTGGTATCACTAATGCAATGAAAATGGCCAAATCATCTCAGTTGGTTAGCGAGGATTGTTGCCTCAATGCCGTTTACATTCTTTTCCTCGAGAACCGTATTGTTGGTTACATGGTTTATCCCGTTTGATGTTTAAGACGTATCTAATTGGTAAAGGCACTCAAGTTTTGGGCGATAGAGCACCAAGTTTCACAGTCGTACATGAATGTGAAAACGACAATAGCTTTGTACACCGTGAGTTCGGTGTGTAAAATTTTATACGGGAGTTCTTTTCTAAACAAACGACATATAAAATAATATATTCTACATAACCCTGTCTTCGACGTGAAAAATAGCTCTACGACCGTATGCAACCACATAAGTAATAGGTAATTATTTCGAATAGAAAAGAGCAAAGTATATGTACAGTATGCAGGTGTCTCATGTGGGAAACTTGTCATCTACTTGTTGTTCACATGCTCTTACTTGAGAATAACAATAGTTAGCAATGAGCATTGTTAACATATAAGGTCGGTTGGTCCATGTCCAGTAATTACCAGATGTGCAGAAAATTATCATCCCTCTTTCATTCAACAGACTGGAATAACTTGTATTGTTTTGCTTGTTTGGTCCCACAGCATGAAAACTGTGCGTTTCTGGGCACGAATTCCTATTCATAATGATAAATACTCGTTATCACTGGGAGCCATTAATGTGTTTATTGGGAATTAGAAACACTCTGTATATGAGAGCATCATATTACGTTATACTATCTGCTGTGTCATCTTTTCGAAATTTTAAAAATAGCTCGTCATACGATACATTGCGTGTTTATTAACAAGGAGATGTGATATAGTTTCAGAAGACTTGCCTTCAAATAGATCCATTGTAGTCGACTCTACTTTACACTGAACAATTTTGTTTATACATGCAAACTAGGTGAATAACCAGCGTAGACGAGGTATGTATTTATTCCAATGCTATTAGTCTGTCGTCTACTTCTCACTCTCTCTGTCTATTTCTTTCTCCCTCCTATCTGCCCACCTCCTCTACATCCACTTTTTGTCCAACCCCTCCTGCCCCCTCTTTGTCCATCAGTTACTCTACATTTCTCTCTATCCAGATGCTCCTCCTCTCTCTCTCTCTGACTCTTTGCTCCTTCCACCTCTGTCCATCTATTCTTCCCCACTCTGTACACCTTCTCCTCCCCCCTCTAATTCCTCCTACCGCACCTACCACCTCCCAAACCCTTATACACCCTTCTCCTCCTCATTCCTTTCTCTGCCCATCTCCTCCTCCCCTTCTCTCTATCCCCCTCCTCCTCTTTCTTTTCCATGTCGATCTCCTGCTGCCTCTCTACCTGGTCCGCAGCTCGTGGTCTAGTGGCTAGCATTACTGCCTCTGGATCACTGGGTCCTTGGTTCTATTCCCAGCTGAATTGGGGATTTTCTCTGCCCAGTGACAGGGTGTTTCTGTTGTCTTCATCATTTCATGAACATCATCATTCGTGACACTGGCCATATTGGACTTTGTTAAAAGAAATGGACTGTGTAGAAATTGGTACTTTGTATGGGCGGTGATGACCATGCAACTGAGTTACCCACAAATCAATCATCACCATCACCGTCTCTACCTTTCCACCTCCTCCGATACCATATATGTATCCATTTCTATTTGATTCCTCCCTCTCTCGTTCTGTCCACCCTTCCTCCTCCCCTCTCTCTCTACTTTATCACCTCACCTCCCAAGAAAAGAGGTTGCTGGTTCTTACCCTCACAGTATTTCTTTCCAGATAGTAAGTAATGTGTGTATGAAGTATGTTTGAAATCGATCCAGGGTTTTAGAAGTAGATCCTTACTCGCAGCTTTGACAACATGCATAATTGTGACATATATTTCACATATTTAACCCGTATCTCTAGCGAATTTCACCCTGCAGATTCGTTTTCACACAGCTCAATGTTTATGACGTCATATGTCGTGAACTGTGTGTCGCACAGTGATATATTTTTGCAGGTACAGACAGTGTATATGTGATTACTGTCTACAAAATATTTTGCGAATGACGATATTTTCTATGTGTAATAAATTAATAAGTCATATCTGATGCGGCAGCTTTACTGATGAAAAGAAAAAACTTAGTAAGAGATAAAGTATTTTCCCTTCATCATTTTATACGAAAGGGAGGCTTCTTTTTCATCCCACACCCACTCCTTTGAGAGGTAGGCGGTTCTTCATTCCAGACAGAGGTGATGTGTATAATAGTTCATTTCAGACTGAAGTGATGTGTATACAAGGATTGGTTGAAACCATTTCAGTGGTGTAGGAGCAGACGTCCATACATACATACACATTTATAATAAGTATGGGTATGTATGTTAAATAATAAGCATCCCTATTAGGCACACAACCTACGAGAATTGGCAACACCAATTTCTTGTATGCAATGTTTGAATAAGTTTAAGATGGTGACCATTAAAGGTGTATAATTCGTAAGCTCCGCCTTTAACGAAAAAAAAACGCGTATTTAAGTGTTCCCTGTGTGAGAAATATGATGCTGATTATGATAATCTGCGTGTGCCATGCCATATTTTAATAAAAAATACTGGAAGTCAAGATGAATTACCGGATAAACCACATGTAAGTACAAGGAACTCGTATCAACTTGCAAAACGTGCCTCCTTGCAGCGAAATATTGAAGAAATCCGTTGTAAAATAGCTACAAAATAAAAATTAATCAACACTCTGTGTGACGACATAATTCAGTTGCAAAAGAACTTGGTTTATTTGGAATCTCCAAACTGTGCAAATATTTTGCAAGCTTTACCGGTAGCAAACAAGAGTTATTATGGCGATCATTTTAGGCTTAATAAGTTCACTCGCCCATTACAAAGTGAAACAGTGTTTCAAGTTACCGATACACCAATAAACATTCGCAGTGACTTAGAGACTATCAAAAGTGCAGAAGAAAAGTGTGCAAATGAAACTACAAACACAAGCGAGTCAATAGAAGTGACAAGAATAGGAAAGCAACCTTTTAATGTAAATATTCATTCGGATATCAACGGACGCGGACTCGCGAAAGTTCTACGTTCGGATTACGGTGTTAACTCTTGTAACTATGTTAAAACTGGGCACCTATGTGCCAAGTCACAAATAATATAAAAGCTGGAACTTCACGAAATGCTAATGAGTTTACAGTAGGAATGGGAGGTGCCAATGATGTCTACAAGAATGAAATATCTCGTGCTGTTCTTAACTTAAAGTTGGTGTTGGAATCTAATACAAAAAACAAGCTCATCATCATTGGAACTCACAGACACGACCTTATAAATGACTCGTGTGTTAATAAAGAAATCAATGAAGCCAACACAAAGTTTGAGAAGCTCTGTACAATGCATCAAAACACCCAGTTCTCGCCTCTGAACTATCTGGAGAGAAAATGCTTTACCAGACATGGACCGCACCTTAACGGTAAGGGCAAGAAACTTCTCAGTTATAAAATCATGGAATTGTTGGTTGCAGCTCACAGAAGCAATATGAATAACGTTCTGATACCAGGAGAACCACGTTTAGCTTGCCAGCCACAAGCAATAGCTCATCAAACCTTACCAACTGTAGCAGCAGAGCCGACACTATCTACTGATAAAAAACAGATGTCACCAACGCGAACAGCAACGTTACCTTCTCTAGAAACAACAGCAATTACAGGAGAAGCCATTTTGTCACCCCAACAAACATCACAACTACTATTACCAGAGTCAGTTGTTATGCCAGATCACCAATGACAGAAGCATCAGCCTTCACAACTTCGGTAGAAGAAGAAACTATATCAATTGCAGCACCAATAGAAGACTCCTGTGCGCCACCATCAACATCTCAACAGGTCACAACCACAGTCTCCAAGGTCCCATCTCCACCATCACCTAAAGGAGCAGAAAAAGAAGAGATGAACAGTGAGACACCTTTTTCAAAGCTTCTACCGTCCACTGAAATTACTGCTTCCACATATGCAAGAAAAGCCATAGAAGCAGAAGACCTGCTGTTCACAAAGACTATTTTTTATGGGATCAGCGCTGCATCAAGGAACAGAGGAAAGCACAAGTCGACCCATAAGTAATGTGTGCACAAGCAGGCCCCTTAACAGAGAACCGGTCACTAAATCAAGTATCCATAATGATGTATTGAGAGATTCTAATTTACCACCCATAAACTGCGACTTTAAATCTGTATTGAAAGATAAATTCTGTATATCCCACCTAAATATCATGAGCCTTAGAGGAAAATTGGAGCTTTTGGGTCTCATGTTAAATGAAAACCAACTTCATATGTTGTGCTTTACAGAACACCATGTAAGGTCTGCCATGCTGATGCCCCATCAGAAAGATTATATTTTAGCTGATAGTTACTGTAGATCGAACAGAGAGAAAGGTGGATATGTAACTTATGTCAAAGAGGGTATACCTCATAAATCACTTGACATAAGTACGTATTGTGAAGATTTTAATTCTGAAGCATGTGGATCTGAAATTTTTGCTGATCATAAGTCTGTTATAGTGGTAACAATTTATAGGGCTCCTGCAGGGAAAATCTGTATTTTCTTAAAACAGGTCTCTCTGTCTATTTCTTTCTCCCTCCTATCTGCCCACCTCCTCTACATCCACTTTTTGTCCAACCCCTCCTGCCCCCTCTTTGTCCATCAGTTACTCTACATTTCTCTCTATCCAGATGCTCCTCCTCTCTCTCTCTCTGACTCTTTGCTCCTTCCACCTCTGTCCATCTATTCTTCCCCACTCTGTACACCTTCTCCTCCCCCCTCTAATTCCTCCTACCGCACCTACCACCTCCCAAACCCTTATACACCCTTCTCCTCCTCATTCCTTTCTCTGCCCATCTCCTCCTCCCCTTCTCTCTATCCCCCTCCTCCTCTTTCTTATCCATGTCGATCTCCTGCTGCCTCTCTACCTGGTCCGCAGCTCGTGGTCTAGTGGCTAGCATTACTGCCTCTGGATCACTGGGTCCTTGGTTCTATTCCCAGCTGAATTGGGGATTTTCTCTGCCCAGTGACAGGGTGTTTCTGTTGTCTTCATCATTTCATGAACATCATCATTCGTGACACTGGCCATATTGGACTTTGTTAAAAGAAATGGACTGTGTAGAAATTGGTACTTTGTATGGGCGGTGATGACCATGCAACTGAGTTACCCACAAATCAATCATCACCATCACCGTCTCTACCTTTCCACCTCCTCCGATACCATATATGTATCCATTTCTATTTGATTCCTCCCTCTCTCGTTCTGTCCACCCTTCCTCCTCCCCTCTCTCTCTACTTTATCACCCCACCTCCCAAGAAAAGAGGTTGCTGGTTCTTACCCTCACAGTATTTCTTTCCAGATAGTAAGTAATGTGTGTATGAAGTATGTTTGAAATCGATCCAGGGTTTTAGAAGTAGATCCTTACTCGCAGCTTTGACAACATGCATAATTGTGACATATATTTCACATATTTAACCCGTATCTCTAGCGAATTTCACCCTGCAGATTCGTTTTCACACAGCTCAATGTTTATGACGTCATATGTCGTGAACTGTGTGTCGCACAGTGATATATTTTTGCAGGTACAGACAGTGTATATGTGATTACTGTCTACAAAATATTTTGCGAATGACGATATTTTCTATGTGTAATAAATTAATAAGTCATATCTGATGCGGCAGCTTTACTGATGAAAAGAAAAAACTTAGTAAGAGATAAAGTATTTTCCCTTCATCATTTTATACGAAAGGGAGGCTTCTTTTTCATCCCACACCCACTCCTTTGAGAGGTAGGCGGTTCTTCATTCCAGACAGAAGTGATGTGTATAATAGTTCATTTCAGACTGAAGTGATGTGTATACAAGGATTGGTTGAAACCATTTCAGTGGTGTAGGAGCAGACGTCCATACATACATACACATTTATAATAAGTATGGGTATGTATGTTAAATAATAAGCATCCCTATTAGGCGCACAACCTACGAGAATTGGCAACACCAATTTCTTGTATGCAATGTTTGAATAAGTTTAAGATGGCGACCATTAAAGGTGTATAATTCGTAAGCTCCGCCTTTAACGAAAAAAAAACGCGTATTTAAGTGTTCCCTGTGTGAGAAATATGATGCTGTTTATGATAATCTGCGTGTGCCATGCCATATTTTAATAAAAAATACTGGAAGTCAAGATGAATTACCGGATAAACCACATGTAAGTACAAGGAACTCGTATCAACTTGCAAAACGTGCCTCCTTGCAGCGAAATATTGAAGAAATCCGTTGTAAAATAGCTACAAAATAAAAATTAATCAACACTCTGTGTGACGACATAATTCAGTTGCAAAAGAACTTGGTTTATTTGGAATCTCCAAACTGTGCAAATATTTTGCAAGCTTTACCGGTAGCAAACAAGAGTTATTATGGCGATCATTTTAGGCTTAATAAGTTCACTCGCCCATTACAAAGTGAAACAGTGTTTCAAGTTACCGATACACCAATAAACATTCGCAGTGACTTAGAGACTATCAAAAGTGCAGAAGAAAAGTGTGCAAATGAAACTACAAACACAAGCGAGTCAATAGAAGTGACAAGAATAGGAAAGCAACCTTTTAATGTAAATATTCATTCGGATATCAACGGACGCGGACTCGCGAAAGTTCTACGTTCGGATTACGGTGTTAACTCTTGTAACTATGTTAAAACTGGGCACCTATGTGCCAAGTCACAAATAATATAAAAGCTGGAACTTCACGAAATGCTAATGAGTTTACAGTAGGAATGGGAGGTGCCAATGATGTCTACAAGAATGAAATATCTCGTGCTGTTCTTAACTTAAAGTTGGTGTTGGAATCTAATACAAAAAACAAGCTCATCATCATTGGAACTCACAGACACGACCTTATAAATGACTCGTGTGTTAATAAAGAAATCAATGAAGCCAACACAAAGTTTGAGAAGCTCTGTACAATGCATCAAAACACCCAGTTCTCGCCTCTGAACTATCTGGAGAGAAAATGCTTTACCAGACATGGACCGCACCTTAACGGTAAGGGCAAGAAACTTCTCAGTTATAAAATTATGGAATTGTTGGTTGCAGCTCACAGAAGCAATATGAATAACGTTCTGATACCAGGAGAACCACGTTTAGCTTGCCAGCCACAAGCAATAGCTCATCAAACCTTACCAACTGTAGCAGCAGAGCCGACACTATCTACTGATAAAAAACAGATGTCACCAACGCGAACAGCAACGTTACCTTCTCTAGAAACAACAGCAATTACAGGAGAAGCCATTTTGTCACCCCAACAAACATCACAACTACTATTACCAGAGTCAGTTGTTATGCCAGATCACCAATGACAGAAGCATCAGCCTTCACAACTTCGGTAGAAGAAGAAACTATATCAATTGCAGCACCAATAGAAGACTCCTGTGCGCCACCATCAACATCTCAACAGGTCACAACCACAGTCTCCAAGGTCCCATCTCCACCATCACCTAAAGGAGCAGAAAAAGAAGAGATGAACAGTGAGACACCTTTTTCAAAGCTTCTACCGTCCACTGAAATTACTGCTTCCACATATGCAAGAAAAGCCATAGAAGCAGAAGACCTGCTGTTCACAAAGACTATTTTTTATGGGATCAGCGCTGCATCAAGGAACAGAGGAAAGCACAAGTCGACCCATAAGTAATGTGTGCACAAGCAGGCCCCTTAACAGAGAACCGGTCACTAAATCAAGTATCCATAATGATGTATTGAGAGATTCTAATTTACCACCCATAAACTGCGACTTTAAATCTGTATTGAAAGATAAATTCTGTATATCCCACCTAAATATCATGAGCCTTAGAGGAAAATTGGAGCTTTTGGGTCTCATGTTAAATGAAAACCAACTTCATATGTTGTGCTTTACAGAACACCATGTAAGGTCTGCCATGCTGATGCCCCATCAGAAAGATTATATTTTAGCTGATAGTTACTGTAGATCGAACAGAGAGAAAGGTGGATATGTAACTTATGTCAAAGAGGGTATACCTCATAAATCACTTGACATAAGTACGTATTGTGAAGATTTTAATTCTGAAGCATGTGGATCTGAAATTTTTGCTGATCATAAGTCTGTTATAGTGGTAACAATTTATAGGGCTCCTGCAGGGAAAATCTGTATTTTCTTAAAACAGGTCTCTCTGTCTATTTCTTTCTCCCTCCTATCTGCCCACCTCCTCTACATCCACTTTTTGTCCAACCCCTCCTGCCCCCTCTTTGTCCATCAGTTACTCTACATTTCTCTCTATCCAGATGCTCCTCCTCTCTCTCTCTCTGACTCTTTGCTCCTTCCACCTCTGTCCATCTATTCTTCCCCACTCTGTACACCTTCTCCTCCCCCCTCTAATTCCTCCTACCGCACCTACCACCTCCCAAACCCTTATACACCCTTCTCCTCCTCATTCCTTTCTCTGCCCATCTCCTCCTCCCCTTCTCTCTATCCCCCTCCTCCTCTTTCTTATCCATGTCGATCTCCTGCTGCCTCTCTACCTGGTCCGCAGCTCGTGGTCTAGTGGCTAGCATTACTGCCTCTGGATCACTGGGTCCTTGGTTCTATTCCCAGCTGAATTGGGGATTTTCTCTGCCCAGTGACAGGGTGTTTCTGTTGTCTTCATCATTTCATGAACATCATCATTCGTGACACTGGCCATATTGGACTTTGTTAAAAGAAATGGACTGTGTAGAAATTGGTACTTTGTATGGGCGGTGATGACCATGCAACTGAGTTACCCACAAATCAATCATCACCATCACCGTCTCTACCTTTCCACCTCCTCCGATACCATATATGTATCCATTTCTATTTGATTCCTCCCTCTCTCGTTCTGTCCACCCTTCCTCCTCCCCTCTCTCTCTACTTTATCACCCCACCTCCCAAGAAAAGAGGTTGCTGGTTCTTACCCTCACAGTATTTCTTTCCAGATAGTAAGTAATGTGTGTATGAAGTATGTTTGAAATCGATCCAGGGTTTTAGAAGTAGATCCTTACTCGCAGCTTTGACAACATGCATAATTGTGACATATATTTCACATATTTAACCCGTATCTCTAGCGAATTTCACCCTGCAGATTCGTTTTCACACAGCTCAATGTTTATGACGTCATATGTCGTGAACTGTGTGTCGCACAGTGATATATTTTTGCAGGTACAGACAGTGTATATGTGATTACTGTCTACAAAATATTTTGCGAATGACGATATTTTCTATGTGTAATAAATTAATAAGTCATATCTGATGCGGCAGCTTTACTGATGAAAAGAAAAAACTTAGTAAGAGATAAAGTATTTTCCCTTCATCATTTTATACGAAAGGGAGGCTTCTTTTTCATCCCACACCCACTCCTTTGAGAGGTAGGCGGTTCTTCATTCCAGACAGAAGTGATGTGTATAATAGTTCATTTCAGACTGAAGTGATGTGTATACAAGGATTGGTTGAAACCATTTCAGTGGTGTAGGAGCAGACGTCCATACATACATACACATTTATAATAAGTATGGGTATGTATGTTAAATAATAAGCATCCCTATTAGGCGCACAACCTACGAGAATTGGCAACACCAATTTCTTGTATGCAATGTTTGAATAAGTTTAAGATGGCGACCATTAAAGGTGTATAATTCGTAAGCTCCGCCTTTAACGAAAAAAAAAACGCGTATTTAAGTGTTCCCTGTGTGAGAAATATGATGCTGTTTATGATAATCTGCGTGTGCCATGCCATATTTTAATAAAAAATACTGGAAGTCAAGATGAATTACCGGATAAACCACATGTAAGTACAAGGAACTCGTATCAACTTGCAAAACGTGCCTCCTTGCAGCGAAATATTGAAGAAATCCGTTGTAAAATAGCTACAAAATAAAAATTAATCAACACTCTGTGTGACGACATAATTCAGTTGCAAAAGAACTTGGTTTATTTGGAATCTCCAAACTGTGCAAATATTTTGCAAGCTTTACCGGTAGCAAACAAGAGTTATTATGGCGATCATTTTAGGCTTAATAAGTTCACTCGCCCATTACAAAGTGAAACAGTGTTTCAAGTTACCGATACACCAATAAACATTCGCAGTGACTTAGAGACTATCAAAAGTGCAGAAGAAAAGTGTGCAAATGAAACTACAAACACAAGCGAGTCAATAGAAGTGACAAGAATAGGAAAGCAACCTTTTAATGTAAATATTCATTCGGATATCAACGGACGCGGACTCGCGAAAGTTCTACGTTCGGATTACGGTGTTAACTCTTGTAACTATGTTAAAACTGGGCACCTATGTGCCAAGTCACAAATAATATAAAAGCTGGAACTTCACGAAATGCTAATGAGTTTACAGTAGGAATGGGAGGTGCCAATGATGTCTACAAGAATGAAATATCTCGTGCTGTTCTTAACTTAAAGTTGGTGTTGGAATCTAATACAAAAAACAAGCTCATCATCATTGGAACTCACAGACACGACCTTATAAATGACTCGTGTGTTAATAAAGAAATCAATGAAGCCAACACAAAGTTTGAGAAGCTCTGTACAATGCATCAAAACACCCAGTTCTCGCCTCTGAACTATCTGGAGAGAAAATGCTTTACCAGACATGGACCGCACCTTAACGGTAAGGGCAAGAAACTTCTCAGTTATAAAATTATGGAATTGTTGGTTGCAGCTCACAGAAGCAATATGAATAACGTTCTGATACCAGGAGAACCACGTTTAGCTTGCCAGCCACAAGCAATAGCTCATCAAACCTTACCAACTGTAGCAGCAGAGCCGACACTATCTACTGATAAAAAACAGATGTCACCAACGCGAACAGCAACGTTACCTTCTCTAGAAACAACAGCAATTACAGGAGAAGCCATTTTGTCACCCCAACAAACATCACAACTACTATTACCAGAGTCAGTTGTTATGCCAGATCACCAATGACAGAAGCATCAGCCTTCACAACTTCGGTAGAAGAAGAAACTATATCAATTGCAGCACCAATAGAAGACTCCTGTGCGCCACCATCAACATCTCAACAGGTCACAACCACAGTCTCCAAGGTCCCATCTCCACCATCACCTAAAGGAGCAGAAAAAGAAGAGATGAACAGTGAGACACCTTTTTCAAAGCTTCTACCGTCCACTGAAATTACTGCTTCCACATATGCAAGAAAAGCCATAGAAGCAGAAGACCTGCTGTTCACAAAGACTATTTTTTATGGGATCAGCGCTGCATCAAGGAACAGAGGAAAGCACAAGTCGACCCATAAGTAATGTGTGCACAAGCAGGCCCCTTAACAGAGAACCGGTCACTAAATCAAGTATCCATAATGATGTATTGAGAGATTCTAATTTACCACCCATAAACTGCGACTTTAAATCTGTATTGAAAGATAAATTCTGTATATCCCACCTAAATATCATGAGCCTTAGAGGAAAATTGGAGCTTTTGGGTCTCATGTTAAATGAAAACCAACTTCATATGTTGTGCTTTACAGAACACCATGTAAGGTCTGCCATGCTGATGCCCCATCAGAAAGATTATATTTTAGCTGATAGTTACTGTAGATCGAACAGAGAGAAAGGTGGATATGTAACTTATGTCAAAGAGGGTATACCTCATAAATCACTTGACATAAGTACGTATTGTGAAGATTTTAATTCTGAAGCATGTGGATCTGAAATTTTTGCTGATCATAAGTCTGTTATAGTGGTAACAATTTATAGGGCTCCTGCAGGGAAAATCTGTATTTTCTTAAAACAGGTTGAATCAATATTGGTAAAAATATATTCAAACGCTAAGCAGTGACTCATTATGGGTGACTTTAATGTAAACTTCCTTACAGGCAACACCAGTGTAAGAGAATTAGAACATTTATTGGAAACCTTTAATTTAACTCCGATAGTTCAATTTCCTACCCGAGTGACAGATACCAATGTAAGTCTTATTGACAACATCTTCATTGATAAGTTCAGTGGTAGTCTTAGTAATGTATGTCAAATTCTCAATGGTCCGTCAGACCATGGTGGGCAGTTGCTAACTCTTAATGTCTCATGTTCTGGCATTAAAAAATATAAAGCAGTTTTTAGGTTCTTCGGAACAATCAATGTGGACACTTTACAAAATTTCAATCAGCTGTTGCAGCAGACTGACTGGAGCCCAATATACAAAGAAAGAATTGGTAATATTAAATTCAACCTATTGACAGATGAATTCATGTCCCTCTCTGAAGCAGTATTTCACAAGAAAAGTATTAAAATTAACCCTGGATTACAAAAGGGATAAAAATTTCATCTAATACAAAAAAAAGGTTATATATATCACAAAGATGTTCTGAAAATCCTGCAATAAACGAACACTACAGATTATATTGTAAAATCCTAAAAAGAACTATAAAGTGCTCCAAAACCTCACATACTAAAAGTGAAATAGACAACTCTAACAACAAAATAAAAACCATGTGGGATGTCATCAAAAGGGAGTTCGGAAAAAAATAGGGGAGTGTATCCAGCATAGAAATAAGACAGTGCAGCAATTTAATTAAAGATACGAATGCAGTTGCAAGAGTCTTAAATGAGCACTTTCTAACAGCTTCTGAGAAAACTGGCTGTAGGGGTTCAGTCAACGAGGCTATGGGCCTTCTCAAAGGATCTGTTCTGTGCAAAATTAATCAAATGCTTATAGCCCCAGTTACAGTCAGTGAAGTGAAATGGATCATCACTAAAATGTAAACCAAAATGTCATCTGGTTTTGATAATATCTCCACTAAGGCACTTAAACATTGTCATAATGCCATTTGTGTAATACTTTGGCATATATTTAATGAATCCCTTTGACAAGGTATTGTTCCTGATACAATGAAGTATGCCGATGTGAAACCACTGTTCAAGAAGAGGGAAAAAACTGATGCTTCTAACTACCGCCCTATATCCCTTTTAACATGCTTCTCCAAAGTTCTCGAGAAACTGATCATGGGAGAATTGTAGAACAACTGAATTTCCACAAGGCTCTTAGTCAACGCCAATTTGGTTTCCAGTCAAGCCTGTCAACTGATGATGCCATATTCTCCTTTACTAATAATGTTCTAGAAGCAATGAAAAATAAATTGGCTTCAGTTGGTATTTTTTGCGACTTAACCAAAGCCTTTGACTGTGTGAGCCATGAAATCCTCCTTTCGAATGCAGCCTACTATGGTTTAACTGACACAGTGGGAATGTGGCTCAGATCATACCTGACAGACAGAAAGAAGAGGGTATTGCTGAATCATGAAGATGGCTCAATTGCTTCATCTGGCTGGGGAACAGTTAGTGTAGGCGTGCTGCAAGGTTCGGTGCTTGGCCCTTTGCTCTTTCTTATTTTTATTAATCACTTTCCTCACTGTTCTAAGGCTACCATCAAATTTACTCTTTTCGCAGATGATACATCCTTTGTAATCGAAAAAACACCTGAAAATGATATTATATCATCTGCCAACTTGGTGTTCCATGGCCTCCATAAGTGGTTCACATGCTACGGCCTAACTTTAAATCTAAAAAATAAACACTTCATACATTTCCACGGGTCTCACAAAGTTCAGGATGACATACGTTTTAGCTGTAACGATCAAGATGTACATCAAGTTTATTCAACAAAATTTTTAGTCCTCCACATTGACAATAAATTAAATTGGTCTTGCCATATTTTGGACTAGAAAAAATGACTTAGTTCAGCAACTTATGCCCTACATATTATAGCAACTACTGTTAATAGTAATCCTGTTAAGGCTACTTATTTTGCTTATTTCCATTCATTGTTATCCTATGGCTTAATATTCTGGGGTAACCAATAAATGGCAAATAAAGTATTTGTAACTCAGAAAAGAGCAATTCGAATTATAAATGGAGTTAACAGGAATCATTCATGCAGAAATCTTTTTAAAACACACAAAATATTAACAATGACCTCACAATATATCCTATCCCTTACGTGATTTTCAGCTAAGAACCTACACATGTACAAAACCAATACTTCTTATCATGACTATGACACAAGAACAAAACATGACTTTCATGTTGACAGAAAAAATTTTAGTCTGAGACAAAAGGGAATATACCACTCAAGCATAAAGCTGTTTAATGCACTCCTGTCTGACATAAAATATCTTACCAGTGAAATGCCAAAATTTAAGATTAAATTGAAGGAATATCTTCTGGAAAAAGCTTTTTACTCTCTTAATGAATTCTTGAATGTAACATTGTAACTTAGATGTAATACTTTACTTGTAATATCTGCTATTTCCACTTTGTAACTTAATACATCTTACACCAGTATGGGAATTCGTGTTCCGGTAACTGGCACTATCAAATTCCTGTTAATGTATAGTTTGTAATATGGAAAATTGTAATTTATTATTTTATCGTTGTATACCTCTGTTTCACTATAGAAAAAGCTTAAGCCTGTAACTATTAACATACTTTGTTTCTTATACAGGAATTGCAATTTACATTTGTTAGCATTTACTAGTAGGCTACTGTGTTAACTTATATTGTGACTCGTTCCATATCCATGCAGTTCTTTTGTATACTGGATCTACAGAAGACGAATAAATAAATAAATGTCTTATGCTAACGAGCTAACTGTTTCAAAAATCTCCCAAAGACTTACCCATTCAATTTGTCTCATAAGACTGGCACATTTTTTCCTTTCCTTATAATATGTTGCAGTAACACGTAGCTACTTAAACAATTTCATTGACTACAATCATGTTCCACTGATACTATAGTGTAGAACAATTTCGAAAATTTGTTCATAATACATCGTCCCAGTAAGTGGTGCCAGACACTAATCTTTTTGCTACCTGTGCTGCGATTTACAATATTTCTTTTAAGAGATAAGTGCGTAGCCTGTCAACGGTCCTATGCAGTTTGTTGAAGTCATCTGCAAAGTCATATGTAAATATTGGGAAGAAATAACTGTTCCACACATCCCTCTGCCATATCATACATTATGTAACGATTCGTCTTCGTTAGTGAATCACCATTTTTGTTGACATCCACTGTAAGATAGGCAGTTTTAGCCTGACTGTTTTATTGTTTGACTCTTTCTGTATAGAGTAGCTGCAGATCGAATGTATAAGATAAATGAGGTATAAAATAAATGTGTTTTGTTTCAGTACTCATGACCATGGTATTTCTTGATTTTTATCTCGACTGGATTCGCATATTACGCAGACCACCACGTCAACCAGAGGACGAGATACCTCTAGAGGATCTAATGTAAGCAGAAAACTAACAGCTCTCAATAAGCACTAAGAGTTATGTACTACTTGAATCAAATTAACTATTTCTAGATTCGTGTGTAGTTAGTAGTATATTTCGTTTAATGTCAGATAAAAACAACAGTTTTTTTCACAGTCATTTTTGTGTGATTCCTGCACATACACGAAACCTTGGAGACTCAGTTGTATTTCTTTAATACACTGTCATAAGATAATCAATTTAACTGATTTATCGGTGGTATTTTCCTTCTAAACGTTTGAAATAAGATACAAGCGCGGTGGAGAATATATGATATTCAAAGATTTCATTTATACCTATGGTCTAAGTTTTGCAATTGTCTACTTTACTCCAAACATTATCGTTATGCTCCGTAATAACGATATAAAATAATTTATCTTTCGTTTCTATTTTACCTATCTGACACAGTTTTTTTTTTCAAAGCACTATTTATAGATCTATGGAACTTTTTTAAGGTTTCAGAATATAAGGAAACGCAGAATATCCTGTATGTTTCTCATAGTTTCTGCCCAGTCTACTGCTCGGCTCACGTTTATAACTCCGTAGTAACACTAAGTATTCGAAAAGTATGGTAGGTGTCTTCAGTTCAGTATGCATATGAGGAGAAATATCATTCAGAGTCAACATCGAACTTGAGCAATTTAAGGAAACCTCGGAAATCCTAAATTAGTATTTGCGCTTCACTAATCTAACTGCATATCCAGGTGTACAATTACTGGAACAGTCTCCTTCAGTCAACTAAAAAGCAGTTTTCAGCCACACCTATGACTCTATAGTGATTCCCATGGCAACAGGAGAAGCCAACTTTTTACTTTTTTCTGTGTCAAGTTACCACTCCCTTACTACAAGTATATCAAAATTAAAGTTCTCATATGAAGTCAGCAAACCTCAGAGGGCCACTTTGAAAGGTGTGTTGCTGGTCAATACTTAGTGCTTTAAAAAGGAAAAAAGCAAAGTAATTAGTAATACTTGAAATCCCCAATTTAGGTTAAGTTTTTAAGATTCTACTTATCATTATTTATCTTCATGATTCCTCTTTGTTGCCAAGTTCAGCTCAGCTGTCTCGTAGGATGATTTCTGCTGCAAAGAGGATTTCCATGTTTCTCACATTTTCAAGTATTAACTGAACTAAATAGTTTCATGACACCCTCTTGACTCTACAGTTATCATTTATTATCGTTTCCATCAGATAATATACACAAAATCTTTATTGCAATTCAAATCAATCCCATATTCGTTGTTATTCACGTGTGCTGAACAAATTCTGCACATACTACTGCTCAACAAAGATTCTATAACAGGGTGTCCCAGGAGGAATAGTCAATTTTCAGGGATAAGACAGAAACTATCATCTGAAGCAAACTAGTCTAGTAAACATGGTTTCTAAAATACATACCTTAAGAGCTATGAGCACATATTCATCTTCGATACTGTGAAACAAATGTCTGTTACTGCAAGTTCTCTGTTTTCTATATTTTGAGAGGAGGCAGAATGGACATACAAAGTTGTCCAGTGTACATGGGTCTGAAATGCATACCTTAAGGGCTATGAGCACTTCTCCATCTTGGCTACTGTAGAACACTTCCCTTCTACTGAACAAGTGCTCATAGCTCTTAAGGAATGCACTTTAGAGTCAATATTTACTGGTAATTTTTTCTTGTCTTCACACGTTTTTCCGTCTTCACGGTAAAGAAGCTGAGGAAACGCTCATAGCTCTTAAACCAACGGTTTTCAGACTTTTTGCGCTGAAATCCTTTTGAAATACTAAATATTTTACAGTGCCCTAAATTAAGCAAATTCTGGTTTTATATTCTCTCTTTAATTATAATTCTTTAATGAAAATCATACAAAAATTGGTACAGTACACACAAGTGACTTCTACAACAATATACAAAACAATAGACAATAATATAATACATAAGTTACCACTGTACTGATTTCACCGTTAGCTGATGAAGTGATTTCCAGTTAAAGGGAGGTATAAATTTCTTTTTATTTTTCAAGGACTGTTTAATGTGAAGGTTGATAGAAGAGAGTTGAAGACGTATGTCAGGTCCAGCATCATGTCTACTCCTGTATTTTTTTTCGTCTCCATATGCTGAGAACCCTATGCTAAGACTCCTATTTCACACAAGTACGAATACCAGGGCACTGGGCATTCCGGTAGGAGTGTTGCTGACGTTAGCATCAGGACTTTCTTATCTGTGGTGTCATATTGTGGCAGAGACAATTGTGCATGCTATATTTCGCTGCCAGCAGCATCAGCACTTTCCTGTCATTCCGGAAAGTACATCCTAAGGCCAAGGAGGGAGGAAGGAGGAGTAACCCACGTCACGCCCACACTCTGCCACCCTACTTGACAAGCATATGTGATAAGGTATCTGAACTGCTGAAAATTTTGCCAACTGTGTTTACAGTACTGACTCCCAAATATTGGTTTAACCACTTAGCCTATAACCATGTGTGAGACACTTGGTCCAGTATTCAGGCCAAATGTGATACTCATAAGTTGGCCCATGGTACATCGGTCAGGCGAAATGTAAACTGCATGGATCTGGCCTGTGGTACTTCAGTCAGGTAAAGTTTACATGAGGAACAAAAAACGTAGAGAAACAATGTGAGACTGCAAGAGACATGTAGTTCCATTACAAGTACCCATATGTTTTGAACGATATAACGCCCTTGAAGACTATTTACTGCTTCCTGTTGTTGCTCTTTCTAAGAGTGCTAATTATGTGAATTGTGAGCATTTTCTGGAATTAGATATGAATGGTGTTGATTTATATTATAATGTAGTGATTGATAATAACTTGTTGTGGTATTTCTAACACAGTTATTACATGAGCTTCTCATTACATTTAAAATATTTCACAGAATTAAACCGGCAGAATCTGTCACATGTACCTACATTCCGTAAGCCTTGTGCAATTGGTACAACGTTGGACCAATTTTCTGGGCCACTGAATGACTCAAAAACCTAGCAGTAATATTTGTATTTTTCACCTGAGCTGTTGGGACATAAATCGTAGGTTACGGCTGGCACACCAGTCCCGTTAGTAAATTTCGTTTCAAGCTGCAAATCATTCCCCATAGAATACTGTAATTAATTGGAAGCACATTTCTCTATCAAGTATTGAAACCAAACATTGCTTATAATATATAAATAACGAATTAGGATTCGTATTTGTTGAAAATGATTTTTATCTTAAATACTATTCCACAAACCCTGAATACGTCAAACAAAATCAATTCTTGTTTCCCATTACAGTTGCTTCTGTCACCAGGAGATGGCTGCTATTGTAGAAGACGAGAGCTCCTATCACTAGTACATGGCTACACTGTAGAAAACGAGCAACATTCCATCCTTGTACCAAAATTTCTTTGAGAGTGTTACTGCTACCAAGAGATGGCTGCTCTGTAGAAACGTGGGTAGTTCGATCTTTGAACCATGAGTAGTTCTCACTGCCAGAATCAGGTGGCTCCACTGTTAGAAAAACACAAGAGTCATAAATTAATTATTTTCCTCATGTAAGGTGATGAAAATTTCTAAAATGTATACAAAATACGTAGGAAGCACAAATAATGTGATGTTTGAACCGATTATTATCCAAGGCATACCTGAGGGTAAGCACAAGAAACAACAATGTAAGTAATGTGAAGCCATAATATACATATTGCAAAAATACATCAAAGTCCGCAGTGCAAAAGGAAGTGTCAAGTTAATTCCACTTGTACACATATTAGCCAAATTAGTGACCGAAATTCTAAAGTATTTTCTGCAATGCTAGATTTCCATGCCTAATAACTGTTGGCATTTTAGAAAGTATGCCAAACAATCTGATATAAACTTAACCTGACCGGGCTAATAACTGCAGAAAAATACGTGTTAGCGAAATTCCTACGCTACCCAGGCGTGCATGGAAGCAAATTCACCATCTGAATGGAACTAATTATGCCTACTGTTGATGCAAGTCATAACACGCCCTCAAATTAACTATTTAAACCTTTAATTTGTTTTGAGATATCATTGTAGGAGGAAGAAATATAATGTGTTGTGTTATTCACTGGGGGAAAAAAAACATAATCGATGCTACTGATTGCCCACTATCGCTGTTATTAGAAATGACACTGGCCTTCTGAAGGGTATGTAAAATAAGGGCAGCTTGCTGTCAGAACTACGGTTGCTAGGCTATTTAAAAGGTTCATAGACTGTATTATTCTCCACAGATATTATGCCCTTACATTATGGCACAATATACTAGAAAACATTGGATACTGTAACGTTCACATGGTAGCAATATTTACGTAAAGCATGTATTCAATCAGTGCAACTGCACTTGTGGGAAACTGTGGCTCGTGAAAGTAATACACACACACACACACACACACACACACACACACACACACACACACAGATTTGTCTTCTTAGGGAAAGAAGGAGTAAGGTGATTTATTACGGAACAATTTACAAACACGTGACCAAAGATGGTAGCGGTAAGAGATATAACATTTCCAGAGGCAATGTAAAAGCCAATATCTACATTTACATCCATACTCCGCAAACCACCTACGGTGTGTGGCGGACGGTAGTTCGAGTACATCCATCGGTTCTCCCTTCTATTCCAGTCTCGTATTGTTCGTGGAAAGAAAGATTGTCGGTATGCCTCTGTGTGGGCTCTAATCTCTCTGATATTGTCCTCATGGTCTCTTCGCGAGATATACGTAGGAGGGAGCAATATACTGTTTGAATCCTCGGTGAAGGTATGTTCTCGAAACTTAAACAAAAGCCCGTACCGAGCTACTGAGTGTCTCTCTTGCAGAGTCTTCCACTGGAGTTTATCTATCATCTCCGTAACGCTTTCGCGATTACTAAATGATCCTGTTACGATGCGCACTGCTCTACGTTGGATATTCTCTATCTCTTCTATCAACCCTATCTGGTACGGATCCCACACCGGTGAGCAGTATTCAAGCAGTGGGCGAACAAGTGTACTGTAACCTACTTCCTTTGTTTCCGGATTGCATTTCCTTAGGATTCTTCCAATGAATCTCGGTCTGTCATCTGCTTTACCGACGATTTAATTTTACATGGTCATTCCATTTTAAATCACTCCTAATGCCCACTCTCAGATAATTTATGGAATTAACTGCTTCCACTTGCTGAGCTACTACATTGTAGCTAAATGATAAAGGATCTTTCTTTCTACGTATTCGCAGCACATTCCCTGCACCATGCGTCAATTCGTTGCAGATCCTCCTGGATTTCAGTACAATTTTCCATTGTTACAACCTCTCGATATACCTCAGCATCATCCGCAAAAAGCCTCAGTGAACTTCCGATGTTATCCACAAGGTTATTGATGTATATTGTGAATAGCAACGGTCCTACGACACTTCCCTGCGGCACACCTGAAATCACTCTTACTTTTGAAGACTTATCTCCATTGAGAATGAAATGCTGCGTTCTGTTATCTAGGAACTCTTCAATGTAATCACACAATTGGTCTGATGGTCCATATGCTCTTACTTTGATCATTAAACGACTTTGGGGAACTGTATCAAACGCCTTGTGGAAGTCAAGAAACATGGCATCTACCTGGAAACCCGTGCCTATGGCCCTCTGAGTCTCATAGACGAATAGCGCGAGCTGGGTTTCAGACGATCGTCTTTTACGAAACCCATGCTGATTCTTACAGAGCAGATTTATAGTCTCCAGAAAATTCATTATACTCGAACATAATACGTGTTCCAAAATTCGACAACTGATCGATGTTAGAGATATAGGTCTATATATCTCGAAAATAAATAAAAGTACTCTCCACTTATGGCGAGACGTCTCTCACACTCTGCAAGAACAATGAAGCACCAAAAATTAAAAACTGCTACATTTAAACTATTTGTGTTACTCGTTAAAATGCATGCTTATCATAATATAAGCAAGACCTCCACGAAAGTTCGATTTCACGCACCTTGAAAGCATAATTTGGCATGGAGTACACTCAATGCCTAACGCAAGACATTGAACAACCAACCTCCATTGCTATAACTCCTAAACAAATATCGCAACACCAATAGATGTTATTCTCTTAAAAACTCAGATATATGTCGGTAGATGTGGAAGATGGCATGCTCAAAATTTAGGAGGTCATAAGCGGGAATGACGTTAAGGATGCTAACAGTCTATGACGCTGCCTGAGCTGAAATATACAAGTAACACAAGGCCCTCAACCACATCGTTCGCCGGCCGATGTGGCACAGCGGTTCTAGGCGCTACAGTCTGGAACCGTGCGACCGCTACGGTCGCAGGTTCGAATCCTGCCTCGAGCATGGATGTATGTGATGTCCTTAGGTTAGTTAGGTTTAAGTAGTTCTAAGTTCTAGGGAACTGATGACCTCAGATGTTAAGTCCCAGCCCGCATCTCGTGGTCGTGCGGTAGCGTTCTCGCTTCCCACGCCCGGGTTCCCGGGTTCGAATCCCGGCGGGGTCAGGGATTTTCTCTGCCTCGTGATGGCTGGGTGTTGTGTGCTGTCCTTAGGTTAGTTAGGTTTAAGTAGTTCTAAGTTCTAGGGGACTTATGACCACAGCAGTTGAGTCCCATAGTGCTCAGAGCCATTTTTTTGTTAAGTCCCATAGTGCTCAGAGCCATTTGAACCACATCGTTCATGTTCGGACCTCCAATATGCAAAGCTTAAACAAAGTATTTCGATGTACGGTACCTCAGGACAGCATGACTGCCAGTTTGCAGAGACGGAAGTATCATCGCTGTAATACACAGAAAACAGAGACAAAATAAGGTGATTACATCAGGAATAGCGACGAGGAATTATCAATAACTATCGACGTGATGTAACTATATTCCACAACAGTGTAGTCAGAAAGAAAGATATAACTCGTTATGTACCTGATCAGTTTTGCAGAGTGATCAAATACATAATGCATTCTGTAGTTGCCGCGCGTAGTGGCCGTGCAGTTTGAGGCGCCATGTTATGGATTGCGCGGCCCTTTCTGCTGGAGGACCGAGTCCTCCCTCGGGCATGGGTATGTGTGTTGTTCTTAGCGTAAGTTAGTTTTAATTAGTGAAAGTCTAGGGACCGATGACCTCAGCAGTTTGGTGCCTTAGGAGTTCACACATATTTGAACATTTTCTGTGGTAGCATCCAGGCTGGTAATACCACATTCTTTAGCCAAGGAAGACGTAAAATGTTTCCTGTATTCACATGTCTTGATACTTCATAATATATGTAAGGTAGCTACCAATAACGTTACACTGCGTTTGTGATTTGGCATATATAATACATTATATAAGTTTTACTCTACATCTGGAGGTCATCCATGCTAAACGGTCTAGCATAACTGTCTTATACTATACAACATGACCCCAAGTGTTGCTGTATATGCAAGATGTCATGTCGAATCAAACAATACACTGCACCTAGGATAAACTTTATAGAACTACCGAGGCTGGCTGGTTCCATTAATGTAGATTTATGGTTTAGTTTAGTGAGGTAGAATTTTATATGATCCCACATCCACTTTTCATAAATTAATATGATGTCCTAGCATATTCCAGAAAAAATGGCGGCGAGTAATAATGTTACAGGATACTTTAACGGTAAATTTGTGTGTTCCAAATCGTGATAGACAGAGCATGCGGCTCATGGCATTGTCGAGAAAACCTTTTCTCCCTCCATTCCCCACCTCCACCACCAGTTTTAATCTGGAACTTCTGCCAGAGGCACAGTAGCTTATTACAGTTCATCTTCTAACAGGACAATGGAATCACAGCATTCAAGTGTAGGAGACACATCAACAGATTGGGTGCTCGATTATAATGAGTGTAAACAGCTATTATTGACAGAGTGTAAATTATCATACAAATGAGAGCATCATCAAACTTCCTGGCAGGTTAAAGCTGTTTTTATCTGCCAGGATGTTTCATATCAGTGCACGCCCCTCTGCAGAGGGCAAATTTCATTCTGAGAGCATCATCATTCACCATCTGTCGCCCAGTTTTCATCTGCTGCAAACAATGTGACTGTAGCAGTTAGGTGGAACTGCAACGATGTTAGTGATCAACAATAAGTCGGTACTACTGACAAAGTGCTCTCAAGCCATAGGTTTCGATATCCAATACATCATAAAGTTCGCATATATATATATATATATATATATATATATATATATATATATATATATACTACTGGCCATTAAAATTGCTACACCAAGAAGAAATGCAGATGATAAACGGGTATTCATTGGACAAATATATTATACTAGAACTGACATGTGATTAGATTTTCGCCCAATTTGGGTGCATAGATCCTGACAAATCAGTTCCCAGAACAACCACATCTGGCCGTAATAACGGCCTTGATCCGCCTGGGCATTGAGTCAAAAACAGCTTGGATGGCGTGTACAGGTACAGCTGCCCATGCAGCTTCAACACGATACCACAGTTCATCAAGAGTAGTGACTGGCATATTGAGACCAGCCAGTTGCTCGGCCACCATTGACCAGACGTTTTCAATTGGAGAGAGATCTGGGGAATGTGCTGGCCAGGGCATCAGTCGAACATTTCCTGTATCCAGAAACGCCTGTACAGGACCTGCAACGTGCGGTCCTGCATTATCCTGCTGAAATGTAGGGTTTCGCAGGGATCGAATGAAGGGTAGAGCCACAGGTCGTAACATATCCACTGTAAGTGCCTTCAGTGCGAACAAGAGGTGACCGAGACGTGTAACCAATGGCACCCCATACCATCACGCGGGGTGATACGGCAGTATGACGATGACAAGCATCAAAATCGATATAGGGATTAGTGAACACGGGGTTGTCGCAGCGAGATTGAATATTGTAATCCCCAAATCCTCCAAAATAAGCAAAAAATATACTTATTCAAAAAAGCAGATAAAAATTCACTTAAGACGCCTTCCTGAGAGATAATCTCCACTCATTGCAAATTAACGATGTAGGTGTAGACCAGATGTGGCTTTAATTCAAAGAAAGAGTATCGGCAGCAATTGAGATATTTATACCAAATAAATTAACAAACAACCGAGCTGATCCTCCTTGGTACACAAAACGGGTTAGAACACTGTTGCAGAATCAACGAAACAAACATGGCAGATTCAAACTGACGCAAAATCCCCAAGATTGGCGAACTTTTACAGAAGCTCGAAATTCAGCGCCGCCTTCAATGCAAGATGCTTGCAACAGTTTCCTCATCGAAACTTTGTCTCGAAACCTGGCAGAAAATCCAAAGAGATACTGGTCGTATGTGAAGTATGTTAGCGGCAAGAAACAATCAATGCCTTCTCTGCGCGATAGCAATGGAGATACTATCGAAGACAGTGCTTCCAAGGCAGAGTTACTAAAAAACTTAAACTAAAACTAAAAAACTAAAACTAAAAAACTAAAAATCTTAGAACTAGTTAAACCTAACTAACCTAAGGACATCACACACATCCATGCCCGAGGCAGGATTCGAGCCTGCGACCGTAGCGGTCTCGCGGTTCCAGACTGGAACGCCCAGAACCGCACGGCCACTTCGGCCGGCACAGCCTTCCGAAATACTTTCACAAAAGAAGGCGAAATTAATATTCCAGAATTCGAATCGAGAACAGCTGCCAACATGAGTACCGTAGAAATAAATATCCTCGGTGTAGTGAAGCAACTTAAATCACTTAATAAAAGCAAGTCTTCTGGTCCAGACTGTATACCAATCAGGTTCCTTTCGGAGTATGCCGATGCTTTAACTCAATACTTAATAATCATATACAACCGTTCACTCGACGAAAGATCCGAACCCAAAGACTGGAAAGTTACACAGGTCACACCAACATTCTAGGAAGTTAGCAGGAGTAATCCGCTAAATTACAGACCCATGCAGCTGGATTTTGGAACATATATTGTGTTCGAACATTATGAATTACCTCGAAGAAAACTGTCCATTGGCACACAGTCAACATAGGTTTAGAAAACATCGTTCCTGTGAAACACAACTAACTCTTTATTCACATGAAGTGTTGAGTGCTATTGACATACGATTTCAGATCGATTCCGTATTTCTGGATTTCCGGAAGGCTTTTGACACTATACCACACAAGCGGCTCGTTGTGAAATTGCGTTATGGAATATCGTCTCAGTTATGTGACTGGATTTATGATTTCCTGTCAGAGAGGTCATAGTTCGTAGTAATTGGCTTAAAGTCATTGAGTAAAACAGAAATGATATCTTGCGTTCCCCAAGGTAGTTTTAACAAGCCCTTTGCTGTTCCTTATCTATACAAACGAATTGGGAGACAATTTGAGCAGCTGTCTTAGGTTGTTTGCAGATGACACTGTCGTTTATCGACTAATAAAGTCATCAGATGATCAATACAAATTGCTAAACTATTTAGAAAAGATATCTGAATGGTGCGAAAAGTGGCAGTTGACCCTAAATATTGAAAAGTGTGAGGTCATCCACATGAGTGCTAATAGGAATTCGTTGAACTTCGGTTACCCGATAAATCAGTCTAATCTAAAAACCGTAAATTCAACTAAATACCTAGGTATTACAATTACAAACAACTTAAATTGGAAGGAACACATAGAAAATGTTGTGGGGAAGGCTAACCAAAGAATCCGTTTTATTGACAGTACGCTTGGAAAATGTAACAGATCTACCGAAGAGACTGCCTACACTACGCTTGTCTGTCTTTCAGAATACTGCTACGCGGTGTGGGATCCTTACCATATAGGACTGACGGAGTACATCGAAAAAGTTCAAAGAAGAGCAGCACGTTTTGTATTATCGCGAAATATGGCAGACAGTATCACAGAAATGATACAGTATTTGGCTCAAATGGTTCAAATGGCTCTGAGCACTATGGGACTCAACTGCTGAGGTCATTAGTCCCCTAGAACTTAGAACTAGTTAAACCTAACTAACCTAAGGACATCACACACATCCATGCCCGAGGCAGGATTCGAAGCTGCGACCGTAGCGGTCTCGCGGTTCCAGACTGCAGCGCCAGAACCGCGCGGCCACTTCGGCCGGCCTACAGTATTTGGGTTGGACATCATTGAAAGAGAAGCGTTTTTCGTTGCGACGGAATCTTCTCACGACATTCCAATCACCAACTTTCTCCTTCGAATGCGAAATTTTTTTGTTGACTCCGACCTACATAGGGAGAAACGATCACCACGATAAAATAAGGGAAATCACAACTAGTACAGAAAGACATATGTATTTGTTCTTTCCGCGCGCTTTACGAGATTGGAACAATAGAGAATTGTGAAGGTGGTTCGTGAACCCTCTGCCAGACACTTAAATGCGATTTGCAGAGTATCCGTGTAGATGTAAAAGTAGATGTAGAATGATACTGATCTAGCCTCATGTGTACTATATTTAGGCCACACTGATCTCTGCATGATTCCAGCTAAACTGTATTGAGGGATCTGTTCTGGAACACACACACACAGACACACACACACACACACACACACACACACACACACACACACACACACGCACACACACACACACACACACGACCATTTCACCACAAATTTATGTTTTTTTTTTTTTTTTTTTTTTAAACAGACATCACATTTTATTCCATATGAAATCAATAACATGAGAAATCACAATAATAATGGCGTTGGTTGCGTCACAAAAAAGCAGTTGGATCCGAAGAATTGGAATGCGAAGTTGACACACGAAATGAACAAAACACGTCTCTATTACACTTCCCACAATTCAAGAGTGACCTGAATGTTGCTGGTTATCACAATATGATTGTCATACTATGATCAACAAACACTGTACTTCCTTATTGCTATGTACATTGTTAGTACGTGACCTAGGAAACATATGGATGTCCAATCACTCACAATAAAAATAAGGACACGGTTTACTCATACATGCTTTACTGAACTTTTGAACAGCACTAAAATCTACATAATGGTAACGAAATACCCACAACCACTGGCCACAGTAAATAAAATTAATGGCTGTGAAAGTATCGCACAGAGGGAAACATGCTACTTGAACAAGTTATACGTGAATTACATAATGCTGCATGCCACATACAGGACATGTAATTGAAAATCTTAAACCACTGTAAACAGCTGATGGTGCAATGCATACATAAATGTACAATAGTACCAACAAAGCAGACATAGCTCTTCTCTGTAATACACAAAATGTATGCTGAAGTGCAATCACATTTGTGACAGTCCAAATGCTACAACTCATGTTCGAAGAAATCGCCATTTGCTTCGCAACACCACTGTGCATGCTTCATCGAGGATCCACTCACAGGTGTCAGTGTTTGTGGATACAGGCTTTCATGGTGGCCATTGTTTTTGGGAGCTGAAGATACACCACATCTTTCCCAAATCCCCAGAGAAAAAAGTCCATAGGTGTGAGGTCCAGCAACCATGTTGGAAATACCTGAATGAAACCATCCCATTCAATCCATCAATGTGACGATTGTTGATACAACATTATTTGATGCAAATGAAGGGGTAGGTCTTCCATCACTCCAGCTAAGTTAAATCTCAAGAACTGCTAATACTGTTGCCCATGAAGAGTGCCAGTGAAATATGAGCCAAAGATGTGGCATCCCACAATACCACACCTTGCATTGGCACTCGGTTGACATTGATGTTCAGCCTGGTGAATCTGGTGTGAGTTTTCTGATGATCAGTAGCGCATATTGTGTAAGTTGACATTTCCATGGTTTGTAAACATGTGGTCATCGGTAAACTGTATCTTACGCATAAAATAATGGCCTCACCACAGAACCCACTGACAATATTGCAGGGGATTGTGAAAGCCATTGCCATGAGGCCTTGATGTAGTGCCATGTGATAATGGTGTATCTGTGCTGGATACACATCTTACTAATCTGAAGATTCCCATCTGTCTCTCCATTTCACAACTATCACAATTACACAACTGCGGAGGCGAAGGGTTGTTCTGGACAGTGTAATGGGGCAGCATACACCAGTCAGTACTGTTCGGTAGTCTGTACGTAGATAAATACACACGCACGAAGGACACAGTGATGCTATATCAAAGTTTGTGGCAAGAATGACTATTATTACTTTCGGCCCTCGTCATAACAGTGAAAGTAAGAATATATACATCAACCACATCATAATTAAAAACAACGTGAGGGAAGTGCAATAGCAGCGGGTGTATTTGATTTCACGAATTGACTTTGAGTTCCAGTCTGTTGCGATGTAATTGATGTATTGCGATGCAAATAATGCCATTATAATTGTGATTTCTGATGTTATTGGTTGCGTGTGGACTAATGTGGGGTGTTCATTAAAAAAAGGCACAACTTTGTATTGAAACCGATATTTGCACACGGTTTAGAATGTCTCATATTTACTTCCTGTGAAAGCCGTTTGCTAATATCTATTGTGGTTCCAGAGATAGTATTGGCAGTGGAAAGTTCAGATGGGACTAGCTGTATACTGCCTTCATTGACCTCAGGTTCTCTACCTCAAATTGTTACATTCTTGAAGACTCTTATACAGGGTGTTTCCATAAGAGTGTTCAAAATTGAACGATGTGAGGTAGGGGACCTTAGGTCAGGGAAGCCGGTTTAAAGAGGTATGCCAGTAAACTTGTCTACCGCTTTGTCTGATATTACTGTTTTCCAGCTTATTTGCAACTAACATGCATACAAGTTAACACATAATGTGCTCTATATTTACATGTACATTCTTTATTTCCTGCAAGGAAACAAAGAGGACGAGCCTGATTACTAGCAAGTCACGATACAGGTTTTGTTTTATTTTACTTGTCCATAAGGTGGCTATCTTGTATCGTATTTACATTTTCCCGTGACAGAATGTGCTATGAATCAACGACAGATCCATTCATTACTCAGTGCTGTTCAGAGACATACAGTACGATATGATGGCGCAGTGCTGGTACAGTTTCACAGAGGTCACTGACATGCTCCTTGTTTATGGGTAAGTGTGTTGCAATTCTCTCGCTGCTGAAAGGCTCTACAGGCAGTGATTTCCTAACAGGCGTCATCTGTCACGATGGGTGCTTGTTTGAGTGTGGATGTCTGCAACCTTCTCAATGATGTATATCGTGGTCGCTGGATTGGAAGGGGAGATCCTATTCCATGGCATGCGAAATCACCTGACATTTTGTAAAATACAGTACACATGGTACATTAATTGTTTCAGTGATGGTATTTGCAACTAACTGTAAGTAATGCAAATAAGAAAGTACACAGTAATGTGATTTTATTCCTATTATGTCCTTAAGCTGGCTACGGCCGGGTTCCCTACCTCAAATTGTTCAAATGTGTGAAATCTTATCGGACCTAACTGCTAAGGTCTTCAGTCCCTAAGCTTACACACTACTTAACCTAAATTATCCTATGGACAAACACACACACCCATGCCCGCGGGAGGACTCGAACCTCCGCCGGGACCAGCCGCACAATCCATGACTGCAGGGCTGTAGACCGCTCACGTATCAGATTGTTCAGTGGAGCCTCCTCCTCTATGCCTTGTTAAATTTTTGCATGCTCTTACAGAAACACCCTGTATGTACACACACACACACACACACACACACACACACACACACACACACACACACGCACACTGCACACACACATATCCCAAGATGGTTACATGACAATTATCGATCGATAACATTCGATGAGCATCTTTGGTTGTAGGTTTTAAATTTCTCTGCGCATAAGGCATAATAATCTTTCTCACCTTTGTAATAGGAAGCAACACATCTACCGATAACGTTGCATACTTTTCAGGAGTTTCAGAAAGTCAGCCCCACACTTGCCTGCTTAGCATAATAATTTAGATATTTCATATTTTTCTGCAATTATAAGCCTGGTCAGGTTAGTTTTACGACATCTAATCGTTAGGCATACTTGCTAAAATGTCAACTGTTATTAGGCATGGAAATCTAGCATTGCAGTACATACTTGAGATTTTCGAACACAAATTTGGCGAATATGTGTATATGTGGAAGCTAACTTGCACTTTCTTTGAAACTGCAGATGGACTTGCATTTTTGCAATATGTATATAATGATGTCACATTACTTGATTTTAGGCTTACATTGTCGTTTTATGTGCTTGCCATGTGCTGGATAATCGGTGTAAACAACGCACTGTTTGCGCTGCCTACGTTCTTTGCATACATTTTAGAATTTCTCAAGATCTAAGATGTTGAAAATTGTTAGTTTACGGCTCTTCTACATTACTTAACAGTGTTGCCATCTGATGGTGATACTGCAAACTACCCATAATTCAAAGATTGGACTACCCACATTTCTACAGCGCGAACATCCATTAGTGGCAGTAATCACTTCAAACAAATTGTGGTACAAAGATCGAAGTCCAGTGCCTTACTACTTGGGAACAGGAAAAGAACAGAGACGGTGTGGAAAATTGTCGATATCCTTCAGAAACCCTGCAGCAAAAAGCATCAGTGACGTTGTTTTGAACAGTGATTCTATGCTTGGCTCTGACGTCATTTCGAAAAAAGTATTCATGAAATTCATTTGGCACATCTTCTAGCTTCTGCAATTTTGGTATAAAGGCATTATCAACCCATAAATTCATTTCAGGTCTTCAGGAAAATACGTCTCAAAAGATGCATGCAGTACACAGAGGTTCTGGTCTCTGCATGACGCAATGCCTGAACTACAGTTAACTTTTTCCTAGTGATACCGCTCTGTTGTTTTATCGGATATTTCCTTGGCACCATATATAGAAATATCGATATACTTCTTCCAGTCGATATTATTTATTTCAAACAACTGTTAACGGTGCTAAAAATATCATAACTTGCAGGGTCATTTGCAGCAGTGCACTGATATATAAGTTGTCTTAGACAGAATGTTTGTATGGATATAGTACAGTTGTCAGCAAGATGACCAGTTCAACATCATCAGGCGATATGTCCATTTGCAAGACGGATTTGTAGTGTGGCATTCGAGCAATTACTTATTCTTTGACGTAACTTGCGACATCGTTAATTCGACGAAAACAGTGTCGTTAGGAAATGCCACTGTAGAAAACTACTTTGCAGATTTTTAAACGAGTATATTCTGAGTTTTGTCTGCCACATAAGTTTCATTAAATTCTCAGCGATATTGTGCACTTCGCCCACTTGGGCAGTACAATAGCTGACCAAATACGATTCCTCCGTGACTTCTTCACTCATAATTTGAATCACGCACTTCATACTTTCTTGACGTCTCAATAATTGTTCCTTCTTAACGTAAAAAAAATTCTTCATTCTTGACAATGCAGTCGGGCTGTACAGTTTCTAAATTCCGCTGAATGTTAACAACTACGATGGAAATATTTGGAAGTAGCTTGCTACGTAGCATGCAGAGTGGTGAGCCGTTAGAATCAACAAATTCGAGATTGGTGTAAAATTCTGCACACTTTCTTGTTTTCATCTTTAGTGATTTGTTATGTACCTTACTGCTTGAAGACATGGAGCTTGAAGTCGTTACATCACTTTCGTAAATTTCTTAGTCTTAGTCGGAAATCTTCATGGGATATGTTCCAGATGCTCCATCTTTGAACATCGTTGCTGTCTTTTAGAAACAACAGTTTCATTTTATTTTATGACAAACCTGAAATAATATCGGCCGAGAAAAATGAATTTTACAAGGACAGTGAATAAGAAACATGGAGTGAATATAATGCTGCCCGAGAGTGATCCATGAATTCGCCATGGCGAATTGAATTGTGTGCTCTAAGCTGAAACTTGAGTTGGAACTGTACTTGGTGCTGTTCGGTGCAGGTTTATGAGTATATAGCCCTGTGCATTGAAGCATAGTCAGTAAAGTCACGATATTCTTTGAGGCGATTCGACTTGTTTTTGGATGAAAGAGAGGTAGATAAATCACAGTGGAATGTTCGTGGCATGTGTAAATGAAACAGATGAAACAGAAGAGGGGGGAGGGGGGGCAGAGGAGGGAGAAAGTGTAAGCGCGCGGCCACTACATGCATGTGTAGAGATGTGTTTTGAGTCACCACATACCTTGTTGTATCCTTTAAATTCTTTTGTTTGTGGTTTTTGTTTGTAGCATTATTGTAGATTTATTGTGCTGCTTGTCACCATATTTTCAGATATTAGGCACTTAGATGAAAAGTAACTTTCATAAAATCAACATCGATACGATATTTATGACAGTTGTTTTCTACAGTATGTATGACAACACTTAGTTATGTACCGAGCGAGGTAGCGCAGTGGTTAGACACTGGACTCGCATTCGGGAGGACGACGGTTCAATCCCGCGTCCGGCCATCCTGATTTAGGTTTTCCGTGATTTCCCTAAATCGCTCCAGGCAAATGCCGGGATGGTTCCTTTCAAAGGGGACGGCTGACTTCCTTCCCTGTCCTTCCCTAATCTGATGAGACCGATGACCTCGCTGTCTGGTCTCCTTCCCCAAAACAACCCCCCCACCCAACCTAGTTAAGTTGATATTATCTTGGCACAGACGCCCTGTGGAGACACAGAGCTCCACGGAGCACACTTATAGTTCACTATACTTTGTTGCTTCGAATGATCTTTCCACTCATATCCCTGGATATTGATCATCCCTTCTGAGACATCCTAAGTAAAGAGAGCCTAGCGAGAATAAGCATAAGACACTGAGTGACTCGTATTTAAAATATTTTCGTTGCTAAATTGCAGATATATTAACCATTTTGTATTAAATTAGCAGTATTTAAGTTCTGATCTGAATCTTTATATACCAGTAATTTTATATCCCTGCTATCTATTGAAATGACTAATCCGATTTCATTGGTAATAATGTCAACCGTTTTGCTATGGAAAAAAAGGAAATTTTTTAAATTACCGGAACGTCACAGTTTTTAAATGCTTCAGTATTCAACAGTATGAGTTACAAATGTATTACGACAGACAAAATTTCCAAAAGAACGAAATACAATGACAATAAACAACTCATACAACATTTTCATGCATTCTTATCATTTGAGTGCAGGTACAACACTAAAGTGCGTTATTTGTTGATACATATGTTAACTCAACTCAAATTATCTTCTACTAACAAGCAAAGAGGTTCTGACATTCTCCGTCATACATGTGATATATGTGAATCAGTCTGTTTGTTGAAATGATGTATCGGGCTATATACTAAAAATGGGTGAGAGCCATTGTTCAATTTCATTACACATGTGTTGAAAAGTGTTTGTTTATTGATTGCTGTTTGGCGAAAACTTTTCTTATATCGATCGATGTTCTGAAATGTGTTCTACAATAACTGCTTTTGGTACTGAGTTGAAAGATAGGGAACTTCATTTGTGTACTTATAATGACAGAAGATTGTGTAGAAGACACCTTTACGAACTAAAATTATTTCTAGGAAAGTGCCTGATACTGTTTTATGAGAGCACCTAACTGAAACCAGTAACGCTATTACATAATCAGTTGGTTTACTGATGACTGTTATGTTGCAAGCGAGGTAATAGACTCCACAAATATTACGATTCAGTCTAAATTTATGTTCTAGACATCTACCCTCATTTGTGTACTGATTAAATTTTTCAATTTATGCCTATCAGCACTGCATTTACGATAAGGCAGTAGACTATTTTTTGAACTAATGGTCTTCTTTTTGTAAATATGATGCAAAACCACATTTCCGTATTCCCATAATTTATTTTGGTTCCAAATTCTGTTACTTAATTTTACAATATACCATATTATATCTGGTGTTGTGTAAATGTACCTATAGTTCTTGTATCACTCCTGTTTAACAACTGTATATATGTTTTCACTGTTACCAGTAACTGCACTTCCAGGTTTTGAACTTCATTAAAATCTATGTTAATGACTTTGTTTTTATTTGTATATTTGCTTTCAGAGTAGGTCAGTTAACAGAGTGGAATGACTGGTCTTGAAAATCAAATTCAGAAAGTGTGAAGAATCTTTATGATCGTCAGCAAAGTAGTCAACAGAAGCTATACAGGAACAATAGTCAGTTATTTCCATGATTCCTAATAGCTATTCAACAATACTGATTACTTATGAAAAGTTGCCAAAACTCCAGAAGTTATTGATATGCATATTTGTTATTATTACATTTTGGAAACACATTGGGAAACTGACATTACACAGATATTTTCTATATATCAAAAACTAAAATTTTAAATAAGGGAATAAAGCTTGAAATTATCATTGCTAGTAATTTGGAGTCACTACATAGTATAAATTCAGTGCTGGCTAACGTTTTGGATACCTGATGAAACTGATGTCAGCATTTGGTGTTGGTTTTGTGATTTCTCGCATATTATTGACTGAAAATGTCGAATAACAGATGTGACATTAATATCAGTGGGGGTAGTTGGAGGCTAGCCAACTTGCCATATAGTAACATGTAAAAAAAAAATCATAAAACTATCTACCTCTGTATTTCTTTTTCATTCCAGATTATTGGCCGAAGAAAAAGGAGAATTGCCACTGGAAGAAGACTAATCGATGAAGCTCCGATTCACTTATTCATTCTACATGGGCTTAATAACGAAACTGAGTACTATTTTCTGTATTAGTATATATCGTCCACAATGTAATGCCATATTTTTATAATAAAAGCCATATGGGTGCCTAGAAACGTTTCAGACTTCACCAGTCACATACAGCTGTGTGGACTGCTATGATGACATTCACTGGGTCACAAGATGTTACCAGACATGCAAATAAACGCCCTTTGTGTCCAGCCAGGCAATGTATCCGAGTGTAAACGATCTCTACACAAAAGAACTGAGACTGCTCGCATTACTAAGGAACTCTTTGTCATGCCGTGTTGGTGTACCGCAGTTTTTCGATCTCGATCTGCGTGCTTTCGCTGTTACAGTTTACATAATAATTTAGCTACACAATGGCTGAGATGAGGACTTTGCTACATGTGTGTTCTTGCAGCCTGTTAACCAGTGATAAAATGAGTTTTACTGGACTCAAATGGGTTTTACTTTGAATAAGGCTACCAAA
Source organism: Schistocerca americana (assembly GCF_021461395.2). Lineage (NCBI taxonomy): Eukaryota > Metazoa > Arthropoda > Insecta > Orthoptera > Acrididae > Schistocerca > Schistocerca americana. Next base: position 1,635,497 of record NW_025726082.1, on the reverse strand, counting down.
ATGAGCATATCTGACAAATATGCAAATTAGCTGCAGAAGTCTCATTCCTGTCGTGACAGATCTCGAGCACTACACCGTCTACCGTCGAGCGGGAACACGGCTGCCGCACAGTACCTGCTATGGTCGGTGGTGAAACTGCGTAAGGATATGGTTTAGTTTCGAAAAGTAGTGGCATACTATCATACCACCACAAATAATAATATGAGCAGTCTCCTTTTATTTGTGTCTACTTAGTTAATTGCAGGCACTGCACCTCACAATTACAGACGTGTTTCCTGTTGCAGTGAGGCTACAGAGAGAGTCTTAAGTATCAGCCGTGTACAAGTGTGCGGTCCACGTGTCCTGGCATTATGTCAGTGAGATTACGAAAGCGTTACATGTGCTCAGGTCCGCTGCTATAATTTTTTGACGACTTGTCACCGTCAGAGAAGTACTAAACCCAACATCTGCTCCTAACTGAGAGCCGCCTTCGAAATATAGAACATACAGCTGCGAATAGGTGCTGCACCTCACGTACGTTAGTTGTCTGCAGTAACACGGAGGAAGACGATATGATTCAGCTGACACTGTCGTGTCCAGCCTTGAATTAATAAAGGAAGGAGAAGGTAAAATAAAGGAATAGCCTGATTAACTGATTTTAGTTACTGAGTTGCCTGAATTCTTTCGGGACCTTCCGTATAAGAATTAATTTGCGTTGCGGTTAGAGTGGCATTCGACACTGAAGTCATTATAGAGGGAGAAATAGAACAGGTAGGCTAAAGTATGGCTTTGAACTCCGTCTCGCCATCAATTAATTCCGTATTCAGCTGAACCGTATTAGGAAATTCGCATTTAGTCTAAATTTAGATGGGGGTATGATTATTAGAATTATTAGAACCGTGTTGTTCCTAAAAGAGCTTGATTGTCTTGATGATTTGAAGATGTAATAGAAAATAAAAGTTCTCTCTCTCTGAAGGAATCAACACCAACTGAGTGGTTACTGAGAATTCTGATTATTCAGGAAGGTTGCCTGAGATGATTTCGATAAACAGCAGATTTGGTGAGACTGCCACATTTTGGTGTTGCGCAATACACCTAGTCAGGTCTCAGCACGAAACACAGAATCACTAAAACCGAATCACTTTTCCCTCAGCGTAACATTTCTATTGTTTAACATTGTTATATGGTGCTAGGCATGTGTGCATGTGCAGCGCAAGATTACATTTGTATTGTTGTGGATGATTAGCGGATTACAAGGAAATAAGACGGTCGTATCTTGGGCCAACATATGGCCTGCTCCTCTTGAATGGCAGCTAAAGGGTCATAGAGCTTGTTATCCCTTTGAGAGTATGTGTCACAATCAACGTTTATCCTCACTCAGATGACACTGTAGACAGGTTTCAAAATTAACCTAAGATATTAGCGAACAGCCTGGTAATCTGAAACTGTACGTCACAAACTACCCTCATCACGCCGGCCCAGTATGGGTAACATACATTTCTTACACCAACAGAATTCGAACCAGTTACTTACAGTTCGTCACCCATGAAGAACTGCACAAATATGAGAACAAATTTTGCAAACAACGTTAGGGGATGTGAAGTCGTACCTGTAGCGGAAAGGTGTGTCCTCGAATATCATGATAAAATTCCACTCAAGCCGCCTGCGAGATAAATGCTGGTGATGCCACAACAGAAACAAACTTGAATACCGAAAACAACCACAGGCTAGATGTTCGATTTGTTGCTCGATTAAAGACATTGATGTGCATGTCTGGAAACATAATAGCGCGTTTCAGAAACACCCAAAGTGTTGCACAGACACTACTCGTTGTTTAATGATTTAATGTTCTTTCAGAGACGAAACTGACCCAAATAATAAACTTTTACATTTTGTTGGATCATTCCTGAAGTCTATAAACAAGGTGTGGGACAGTTTCTCAAATTGAAAGTACTGCTCTCATGTGAGAAGGAGATATTAGAAAACTTGTCACACTCAACTTTAACGTTTTCGCACGCATGTTAATAAACAGTGCAATAAGGAATTAGTTGCTCAAAAATGTCGTACGTCACCAAAAACTAAAAAGTTGAGAGGTGCTAAAGAAAACCCACGGCCGTTTTTAAAACAGTGCTACACACTGCGCTGAATTAGCAGTCCACATCCTCTTGGAGAGACATGAAAAATGTTCTTACCCCCTCCCCAACCTCCCTTTGCCCATTGCTTTCCATATATCTAGTCTCAATATTCCTGATTCTTATTCTCAGTAATGAAAGAAATCCTTGCATGATGTTTATTCTGAACTCCATGTGTATGATATACTAGTGTGAGTTGGCAACTATATTCTTTTGTAGCAGACCAGTGCATGTAGTAATAAAGACCAACACTACATGTCAGATAATATATTGTATTCTCAAGCCAAAGGTGTCAGCTGTCACACAGCTCACAGGTTCAAGGGAAACGCACATCACCGCTAAGGAAATACAAGGAACGTGGTGGGATTGATGTGTGAAACGAGATTGCTGTGTCTTGTAGGTTGAACAGGTGAGTGCTCAGCAGCAGTTACTAAAGCCCAATGGTCAATATCCTGGTGATAAGAAATCGGCTGGATAAGTTTTTCTTCAACTTAGAGGAAGGAAAAGACATAAACCAACAGGACTGTGGTCACAAATCACAGTGTTTCTCAAACCAATCGTCGACGTTATGACAAATTTACTTTGAGGACACACCAGTAGCAATTTTCAGTGCCCACAGTGCCTTCTACATCTCTGAATAGTATTAGGTATGTTTTGACCCTGCAACTGTTACGATATCAAATAATAGAAACTTGAAACTAAATGGTTTCCATCACAGTGTTACAGCCATTACTATTTCCTCTAACTAGTGGCTTGTAATACATGTTATTACCAATATGTTCATACAGGTGACCGCACACTGGATGTGCTCCCTAGAAGCAATCTGTGTAGTGGACACAAGCACTCAAATAAAATCACAAGAATGGCTACTACTCTCGAACAGATATGACCTCATCTGGGACAGAGAGCGAATTCCTTCGAAGCATACTTGATGCTATAATGTCCTCAGTAATAACAATACAACAAGCTATATGAATAAAGAAAGCCTCTTCTGCTATCACCACGGAAATAATAACTAGCTGTGGCATAATATCGTAAAGACTTAAGTCTTTTTTACTGTTCTCAGGATCATGCCATACTCCATCCATTGATAACTCAGAAAATACTGTGCTCCGAGTGGCTGAGAAGCTATATAAGTAACTGGATTTTATAGAGTGCAGTCAGTGAAACATGTAAAAAGAAAAGAAGAATTGCATATGGAAGCAAACTCGGTAAAAAATCTGTTCTCAATTGAAAATAAAATTATATTGAGTCACAGAGTCACTACTCAGAACATATTTCCAGCAGTAATGCCCCAAATTCGCAATGTATTTGTCCTTTACACCTCAGTGAATTACTTGACACCAAAATAAAATATATTTTTCCAGTGCAACCATATTTAACACGCAGACACAGAAAGTATAATAAAATGCGCGTATACACAACCAAGCAGTAAGCCAGTCCAGGAGACATTTCAGGCTAAACGATCTGTTTTATAATTGCAGAGGAAAAAGATAATGAGAAGTCTCTGTGGTCTAATGGTGGGTCGCACAAGTGTTTTGAGAACAGACTCCTTCGTGGACTGATTGTATTTTCTTAGTATCCTAACAATGGACTGAAGTCTTCAGCCTGCGTCTCCCACCCTAATGTTTCTGTCAGAACCAACACTCTGTTACCCGATCACATTTGTTAAAAGGATTGGATCAAATAGCCTTCCGCCGAACCAAGCAAATCATTAAAACACCGTTAGTAGGAAGACACATGACAGAGCACCTGCTGTAGTTACAGATGACCAATATATGAAACTATGCTAAGAGAAGCACGTGCTGATCAAATCGAAGCAGTCGCCACAGCTTCCGAACTACACAAATACAACTGTATTAAAAGAAGTCCACAGTTAAAAAACAGATTTAAGGAAAGACCCATTATTAACAAAAAGGAACCCAGTCTGCAGAAATCAGTAACAAATCCCATAAGGCAGTAATAAGTGGAGATCGCTTAGGAGCCCGATCACCAAAGACCGAAGATAAATTCAAAGTCATAATAATACTCATTTTATGGTCAGTGGAGCTGGGACACTTTATAATAAAGAAATAAAAATAAATGTCAGCATGTGACGGCCCAGCAGCGCATATACTTTTCGCTACCATTCATGAAAGTGCTTTCAAAACTGCTCGTTTTGGGGTATAAGTCGTGGTCATGGCATATCAGAAATAACGCTTTCTTCATATCCTAGCATGGCGCCATTTCCTTTGTGTGCTATGGACACACTAGATGGGAACCAAAGATTTATGCCAATTTTTTTTTCAACAAATAAAGCGTTTATATGTATATCACTCACTGACCTTAACTTTCACTGTGCACAGCAGAAGCGCGAACGATACCGCTGACAATGCAGAACTCAGCTGTTGTTACATACATATCTCACGTCGCAGTTTATCTCCTGTATTGCCACCCCATCTCCACGACGGCGTTGCAAATCTCTTCTTCCTGTTGCCAGTAAGCGAGTCTTACCGGTGTTCTCTTATTTTATGTTAACCGAATGATGAACACACACTGCTGAACCAAAGACGCAAACGCCATTTCTGTCTCGAAAATAAGAAATGAAACGAAGAAGCTACCATTGCTGTAAGGGATCGAGTGTTGATTTTGTAACGGTGGATAATTTAGCCAACATTTAAAATTTAGAAAACATTAACTTATTTATTTACCTATTTTGTGTTTTTTCTTCCTTAGTTAAAAGGTCTCCACGTTTCCTAATCAAATCAGAAATCCATCCATGCATTGTGAAAAGGAGAGCCTACATGTAGGGACATACTCTGCATGTCAACGGCACACAGTTTCCCTGTGTAATGAAGTTCGCTCACAGAGCACAGCAGACCAATACACATTCGTCTCTGCTGCGTGATGCGCCCACTGTGTTGCCCCGTGATCGCCTGCTGATATGTCAGCTCGCCACACCTGTATAGCATAGAAATTAGATAGTACACGTGCATCAGCTGCCATCGTTCTGTTGTATAATGTAATCAAAAACAGAAATAAGCCAAAAAGAGAGGTACGTTGCTGGATGAAAGAAATGTTTACCTGATAACTGCGAAGTGGAAACAGACTAATGCATGGTACAACATTTATGACTCTGGGAGCTACTATGAGAAACTTTACTCATATGTCATTATCTAGTTGCGAGCTCTTGATTTCAACAATCGAACCGATCTAAAGAGAATGGATACCTGATTTAGTTTTGGCATCTGCATTTCTTCACAAATAATTTTCCATACATCTTTAACTGTGGTGCTGAACTTTTTTTGGGTTCCACAGTACTTCTTTCCACTTCTACTACTGTATATGAGCTACACATCTTTCAGTGTTCATCATTGTGTGGAAGAAATGCTTGGGCAGTTGTCTGCACTGAACGAACAGAGTCCAGTACATTACCATTTCCGCAGTATACTGGTATTTTACTGCCACACTTTGGATCACGCGTCAACAGCTCGATCGCATCAATACTCGCGTGGCAAAATGGTATCCATTGCATGTGTCTAAGAACCGAACCTTGCGGTGTGTGTAGTGGATTTGCGGCTCTGTTATGGCAGTTTCATAGTACTGCAGTAGTGTTTGTTGCTATGTTTGTTAGTGGACTAGAGGTAAAAGTTAATTTGCGAGTGAAGTTTGATATAGCGGTCAAATTGTAGTTTGTGTCGCTGATGTAGATCTGTATTTGCTGTGTTTCTAAGAAACATATTTCATTTGCCACACACAATTTACATTTATAAAGTAACTTCGAAACTACATCACGTAGCTGAAGATGACTCTGCACCAGGCGTATCTTTTACGTCGTCCAGTAAAAACAACAGCAACAACTGTGTTAAAAGTTAATGTTAGTAGTAGTTCAAGGCTGGTGTCACCCCACTCTGCACTGTTGCCAAATTTATCGACGATGGCAGCGATGGATGTGACAATGTCGCAATGGCGTCATGGTGGGAAATTCAAATTTTGGCGGGAAAATAGGTCAATTGGGTTACCTCCACTAACATAACCCCCTGCTCCTGTCTCCTCTCCTCCCCAAGATAATAGCAAGAAGCTCAAATTGTGGCAGGAAAATAGGTCACTTGGGCTACATCCACTAACCTAAGAAAATGGCGGGAAAACAGGTCACTTGGGCTACCTAAACTAACCTAAGTCATCCAGCCACCACGTCTTCCATGGAATTGGTGGAAAAAGGACACAGCCTGCGATGGGCTGCTGGATAGGATGGACGCAAGTCTTTGCTTTGCATGCAGTGTTTATTTAAACAAATGGAGTTTTAACGGTCAGTAGCTCCATCCAGTCTGTTCAACATGAGGTCTGGAGTCAAACTGACCTAGTACACTGTACCACCGCCAGAGGGCACTTTCATCCCTCCTGTGTCTTAATCCAAGATGGAGCTCTGGGGAAAATGGTGGTAAAAGACTCACTCTGTGTCCAGCTGCTGGAGAGAAAAAAGTGTACTTCATTTATTTTCCGTGGGAAGCTGGAACAATTTATTTAGGAATGAATTTCCTGTAGTTTAATTATTATCCTGATACAAAACACTCGCAGTGATTTGCATGGGTTCACAATACATAGCCTACAGACTCGCAAACTGCTCGTAAATTACCAGATAATGCAGTACACTGATGTGCAAACACAAAAACAACTCACACATTGTCAAAATAATGCATGTTTAATGCTCTGCAAACACGCTCACTATTTGTAAACATTTGAAATAATGCATTCTACAACCTACTGAACTGCAAAATACTCGTAAATTACCGAAATGATGTGGTACACTGATCTACAGACAGACAAACAACTCGTTAAGTCGCGCAGTCTGAGACATCTTGACATGGTCTGCGCTGCTCCCTCCGACGGAGGTCGAGTCCTCCCTCAGGAATGGGTGTGTGTGTGTGTGTGTGTGTGTGTGTGTGTGTGTGTGTGTGTGTGTGTGTTGTCCTTAGCGTAAGTTAAAGTGAGATCATGTAGTGCGTAAGCTTAGGGACTGTTGACTCCAGCAGTTTGGTCCCATAAGACCTTACCACAAATTTCCAATTTTCCAACTCGCAAAATGTCAAAATAATGCACGTGAAACACTATGCGAACAGACTCAATATTTATAAATTGTCGAAATAATTTATTGTATAGACTACAGACAGGTTCATATAATAATGCAGTACACTGATGCACAGACACATTCACCACACATAAAATTGTCAACAAATAATGAATGTAAAACGCTATGCAAATACACTTGCAACGATTAAACAGCCGAAAATAATTTAGTGTACAAAATTAAAAGCTTTCGAAGCATCATTAAGAAATATAACCTCAACATATCAGCGAATTGTTCCCAAATCTCAAACCATGGCCGTGCTCACATGCCAGGTCGGCCTGCCCCACAAAGTGACGATGAGGCCGTCAGCTGCTGAGCCACATGCAAGTGTCCATTTGGGTCCCACAATGATGAGGTGGTGGCATCTCTTTCATTCTTGACACCTGAGAAATTTCTGTCGAAACACGTATTTACTTAGCCACTGTGGCTGACACATAGCCTTTGTACCCGCTGGTCCAGCGAGATGTTTGCAAAGCGGCTCACTCTTGCTTAAAGGATGTCAGTGTTATACTGACATCACATGTCTATGTAAATAACAACTGAGCCTCCCTCTGGACACGATATATAAATCTTTTGCAATGCTTTAAGAAGCTATTTACGAAAATATCGCAGAACAACACAGGTGCATTTTTCCTAGCGATCCTATCACGACAGCCTATCCATTACAAATCAATCTTCCTGTAATTCGTAATGTGTCACAGAAACAGTTAATGGTCGCTTTTGTTGTTGTAGGATCTTTCGTGATGTCTAAGCTCGTCTGCGTGGAAATTCTTGTCTTAACAGGACGTGTTTACGAAAATAGCCCAGAATAACACTGACTGCATCTTTCCTCAAGGTCCTAAAGAGGTACCCCGTCCATCACGTGTTACCCTTCCTGGAAACCGTAACGTCCTGCTTTCTACATATGTCTCAGATACGGTAAACACTCTCCCCGCTGAAAGCCTTCACCATATCCGTGCAAGACTGTGAAATCACCGTTAATGATGTCTTTTGAATGAATGGAGCATTCTGATTCACTCTTACTGAATTTACCCGCCAAATTTCTGATGCTGCCAATGTGGGAGCACTGTCCGCTATTTTTATCTGCAGACGAGACTTCTCAAGACCCATAAAAGACCTGAGTTAGTGTTCAAGTGTGGATTCGCTGTGCATTATATCCAGAGAGATTGTGGGATGCGTATCCACAATATGCCACGTCCGGGATGGGGTTTGAAGGTGGGTCCGCTATACATAATGCCAGAGCGATGTTCAGAGGTGGATCCATCATGCGTCACATATATGATAAGGCTCGAAGGTGGACCAACCACGCGTTACGTCTGAGATTGCGTTCTGTTTTCGAAGTTTGGTCCACCAGCGGGAAGACTTCTTCATGGTGGCCATCGGCGACACACACACAGACACAGGCACACAGAAAACAGAGTAAACGCGCTGCAGCTGTAGAATATATAGGTGGAGGTGACTGGGTGCATTCGAGTACAGTGCCATACTATTCCGCAAGACCAGAAAAATAGTTCATTTGCACTAGGTGTTGGCATCTGCACTACATTTACAAGTAATTTTTGAACACGGAACGAGAAGTGATGTCTTGGTCCCATGGGTAGAAGTGACATAAAACCGATAGAATTACGAAAAATTACGGAAAATACGTATAAATTGAGGGAAAATATACCAGAAAGCAGGTAAATTGAGAAAGTGCTTGCGTGTCTTCTGGTTGGCGCAGAAAAAGTCTTGTACATGGAAACGAGCATGCGGCAGCAAGAGGAAAACGAGAAAACGTTCTCAGGAAGCATCGGTAACCAGAGAAACAGTCACCTTTTTCCGTCGTGGCACATTCTATTGTATGTTTATCGAGGTAATAGTGATACACACGAGCTGACTGCTGTCTTTGATGCTTTCCTGGGAAAACAGAGAACCATCTGCCTCCAAACTTACTTGCATCTGCGTTAAAGGATGACAGAAAATGGATGGAGTGATCGGTTGAGATGGAGATGTAACGAGGTACGATTTAATGGTAGACTGAGAGTGCATTATAGACAGAGAGGGAGATGTTGTTGTAGGTCATTTGACCATTATTTCCCATTGTTCTGTCAGGATGCATCAGTTGTGTGACACAGTCTGCTTTCGACTAGTATACAACCGCAGGTTCTGTTTGTGACTTAGAGCACTGTCTGCTTGCGATTGTTAACAGCAAACCTCCCGGTCATCAGACGACCTCCATCTCATGTGTGATGAAACATGACCATCTCGTTTCGACACATTCCTCTAAACGAACAAAGGTTTATGTGACGTACTCCATCCTCCTGTCACATCTTGGATATAAAATCGAGACTTCAGTTTCATAACTAAGATGATTGTAAGTTAGCGACAGGTGTTTGTGAGGTACTGCAATCCTCATGTATACATCTGCTTGACAGATTGTCTGTTTACAGAGTTAGTGGTGCCGTGAGGTCTAATTTCACATGCCAAACACCACTGCAATGCGTTTATCTGCTTTCTTGTAAGAGGTATTCTCCATCACTAACGATCATAATCTGTAGGACTGATGCAAGCGTAGCACAAATTCTGAACCGTGATCGGATGTGAACAGTGGACGCTACACACCTCTGGAAAGCTATATTCTGCATGTATCACACATAATCGATGTTTTATGGAATTTACAATTTGTAACCACAGTTTATCGCAGATAAACCTTGACGAAGGATGTATGTCACCGGTGGAAATATATTCTAACATTGAAATATTATCAGTATTGCATTCCACATGACTAATAGGTCGGAAACTGCAGGAATCTAACATCATAGCCAGTTTTAAGTGCAGAATCGTGGAGCCCTAGGACTGCATGTGTTTATGTTCTCTGTTACCAGGCGCTAGAACAATACTTTAGAATTGATAGCGTAGTTGATTTACGTAAAATGCTTCGAACGCCATCTGTCTGAAGCACCATTATGCATAAAAACCACCCGTTACTTGTTCTTCTTAACTGTCTGCTATTACATCACAACGCTTTCATATGTACTACTATACACTAATAAGGGGTACTAACCTTTCGACATACGCACATCTGGAGAAATGTTGTGCACTTGGATGGGTGCAGAATAGCAGTTACAGATTCGGTAGGCTTCATTATTTCACGAGACGCTGAATGTACAAGTATACTTCTGTTCAGCTCCAGACTAAATGCGCCCGCATCTCGTGGTCGTGCGGTAGCGTTCGCGCTTCCCACGCCCGGGTTCCCGGGTTCGATTCCCGGCGGGGTCAGGGATTTTCTCTGCCTCGTGATGGCTGGGTGTTGTGTGCTGTCCTTAGGTTAGTTAGGTTTAAGTAGTTCTAAGTTCTAGGGGACTGATGACCGTAGATGTTAAGTCCCATAGTGCTCAGAGCCAAGCCAGACTAAATCAGACTATAGTGCAGAGCGGGCTGGTCACAGACAATGCGAGGAGATGTTTCAGTCTCTGACTTTATCCTAAGAATGCGAGAATGCCCTGTGACTCCCATCTGCATAGAGAAAGATCATAAATTACGTACTATGCTCGAAGCGCTAAGTGCTAGTACTATGTAGATCGCTGTCTGGTATACTTTGATGTATTAGTTCGAGAATTAACAATGAATAGATGTACTGCACAGTCACCTATCTACATTCGCAGTGGTACTCGCAAAGTAGAGGAGGAGCGGTTTAGCAATGATACAGAATCTGGGAAGCATGGTGCCTCGTCATTGGACGATGTTGAATTTACGGTAAAATGTCTAAAATTGTTGGCACAATCAACTGTGATGCTTATTATTACAGTACATCAACGGTGTCTTTTCCATCCTATCTGTTCACCAGTACACTATTGATTACCACATAATGACTGACTGATATCGCTTGTTTGAAATGTAGAAAGACTCTTTGTGGAGGGGCAACAGCCGGCCGGAGTGGCCGAGCGGTTCTAGGTGCTTCAGTCTGGAACCACGCGTCCGCTACGGTCGCAGGTTCGAATCCTGCCTCGGGCATGGATGTGTGTGATGTCCTTGGGTTAGTAAGGTTTCAGTAGTTCTGAGTTCTAGGGGACTGATGACCTCAGATGTTAAGTCCCATTGTGCTCAGAGCCATTTGAACCATTTTTTGAGGGGCAACACTTTCTGGGTATGGCTAGCACCAAAATAGCGACAGCGCACGTGACTGCAATATGAGGAATCACTCGAAACACAGCACAGAGCCACTAACTATCCTGTCACTGTGACAGATGACTTTAAATATAGAGGCCGTCAGTCATCTTCAGATATCAGTTTGGAAACGCTCCTCAACGCCGCAAAACGCTTCCACTTTCCTTACTTTGTGACTGTTTTTTATTTAAAATCATCCAGAGTGTGTGTGCGTTGTGGTAGCAGTAGCAACAACGTGATTTGCACCATGCGATGTCTAATTTTCTGTGAGAGGCACTGGATCGGAACGTGTTAATGTCAGTTTAGAAACTGACAAAGACCTCGGAGTCGTGGCGGAAAAATCAAAACGTATTGTAGTGTAAAAAACGTATTGCTGCAGAAAAAACAATGTTTCAAACAACAACACAGGGAACCTCTCTTCCGACTCATAGTATAGTCTGTGGGATGGGGTCATTCTCCTTCAGTACGGTTGTTGAAACTTTACACAGGTCTGTGCAATGATCAATCCCGTGTATTTAATAGGACCGCTGCATGTTCTCGATGCCGGCACTCATACAGTATTTGTTTTCAAAATGGTTCAAATGGCTCTGAGCACTGTGGGACTTAACATCTGAGGTCATCAGTCCCCTAGAACTTAGAACGACTTAAACCTATCTAACCTAATGACATCACACACATCCATGCCCGAGGCAGGATTCGAACCTGCGGCCGTAGAGGCCGCGCGGTTCCAGACTAAAGCGCCTAGAATCGCTCGGCCAGAGCGGCGGCATTTGTTTACAATGCATCGGAAGAGAGAGGTTCGGTAAAAAACGTATCGATTTCTCTATCAGATTAAGTTAGCGGAGCTTTTATAGTTCGTAATTTTTCTCTGTTGGATGGTATAGAATAACGATGATAGAATGTTGGAGTGATAGATGTGAATGGACCCAGAAGGATGCGGATTTCCTTTGGATTGCCGTACCAGTGTGACGTTGAGTCTTCCTAATTTTCCCAATAAGAGACACCCCCATAACTCTTTGTACTGTCTTTTGTACTACTTCGTGTTGCAAGAGTGGGCTTCGTTTGGCACTGACCTTATACATCCTACACGATTGGCAGAGCAACGACAACATGTTCCAGTTTCCTCCCACGGATCAAAACACACTTCTGTCACGCTAACTCAGCTTAGCTTGTCTCTACACAGATTGTAGAACGTGGTAGACACACAGGGTGGTTATAATTAAAATTAAGTTTTCAAAATGCTGTAGAAGTAACACCACTGGTGAGAATGACGTCAAATTGCAACGGAATATTATCGGAGAAGCGGGAAAAGTATGGCAGGAGAAAAAAATAGTGTGAAAATTGATCATTAGATGGCTCTGTATGTGTCAGAATATGTAAATGAAAACACTTGTCATGTACACGCCCCATTGAAGTTGGTATAAACACGCCGGGTACACGACTTTTCCTCCTGTCGCGTCTGCGACGTTTGCCATGACTGTCTCGATGCAGGATCGCGCTCTGCTTGTAAAGCTGTATTACAAGAATGATGACTGTGTACACGTCGCTCTGGAGAAGTTCCGGACACTGAAGGGTTTGAAAAAAAGGCGTTGGTCTGATGACTGCCGTTGGTCTGGAGAAAATGATTCAGAAATTCTAACAGATGGGTTCTTTTGGTCTGAAACCTGGTGGAGGGAGGAAACGAATTGATTCGACGTCAGTGGAAGCAGTGGCGACAGCAATGCAGGAGGACACGAGTAGTGATATGCAAGCATGTAGTGCACGGAGAATTGTCGAACACTGGACACCCCCTTCAGCACTGTGCGTATAATCCTATGAAACATTATTACCCATGTACACGAGTTGCTCCCTGTTGACATGCCAGCAAGAGAGACCTTCGCTTTAGAATTTCTTGCTCGCATGGAAATGGAAATGGACATGTCAATATGTGACATTCCCTCGTTTGATGTACCAGTTTGTAACATCCCGTCTGCGGAATGACAAACCCAAACTTATAACGTACTGGACCCCTTGGACTGTCTGGTATGGTAAGCGGCAGATTTATAGAGGTGCATGGCAAGTCCTCTTTGTGACCTACCTGCACGGTGGCAGAGTAGTCAGCCTCCTCACTTTCTCGACCTGTAATCCTACCTGCCCTTGCCTGCGGTTCATCCCCTCATACGTTATTCGGCACCCTCTGACTCTGGACTTATCATGTACGTAGAACTAAGGTATGGAGAGGAATGTCGATGCTACTAAATAATGCTACGCAGCTCTGATAAAAGCAGTTATGTTCTAGAGACACGTTGGCCTTAAATTCTTTTGATACAATTTATTACAAAATTAATTGTAAAATCGTAGTTTACACGTCAGAATCCAGCCAAATAGTGATCAGACGGGTATGGCCCACTAAGTGGGTTCAAGACCACTGTCGGTTACTGACTGCATTTGGTTGTTGTCTCAATTAGGCTAATCCCAGTTGTAATCATATTAATATAATTCACTCAGCTGACATGTGGATCTCTTAATGCACAAGGCCAGGATCTTGTATTACCGGATGCCACGGAACTCAGTCTTTACTTACACTTGATACCCCAAATAAAAATAAGCATGATCATAACCAACTGGTCATAATGATCATTGGCGAAAAACAAAAACACAGCTGCAGCAGCAGGAGTGAGCACAGCAGCTGACTTACTGTTTTCAGTGACTGTCATGCTGTACGCATTAAGCTTTGCTCAAGTACCTATTTGCGTCTGTGCCTCAGTAGTTGTCGCATTTTAAGATAAACATTCATTCACAGGCAAAATAACTTCACCACCTACATGAGCGTTACTTTGTCACGGTCTTATTCAGATTTAGCCAAAAAGCAAAGCTTACTTTGTAATCTAGCGGGGGCGCAAATGCTGGCTATCCGTACTGGTCCCTGGTCGAACATCAAGTCCTCAGGAATGGCGTGCTGTGCGCCCTTCACCCCCACTAAACCACTTGTGACAGCCACCACCATCTTTTCCCTTAAAACAGACACATTTTACCTTATACTTTCCCTGCTGCTTTCTACACATATACACTTTTGATTTACACTCTTCTGCCAATTTTACTCTGCCTTCTGCTCTAATTTAAGTTTTTTTCAAACGAACTAATTTTTTACGCTTCAGCAGCCTCTTGCCGGACAAAGTGGCCGTGCGGTTAAAGGCGCTGCAGTCTGGAACCGCAAGACCGCTAAGGTCGCAGGTTCGAATCTTGCCTCGGGCATGGATGTTTGTGATGTCCTTAGGTTAGTTAGGTTTAACTAGTTCTAAGTTCTAGGGGACTAATGACCTCAGCAGTTGAGTCCCATACTGCTCAGAAACATTTGAACCATTCAGCAGCCTCCGGTCGGGCCAGTCCACCTTCTCCATACCTAAAGGGCCTCCGCCTGTGGATACTGTGTCGTATTTCTAAGCTACCCCTGGTTTCCCATGTCCTTCCGCTTTCACGTTCTTGCAAGTCACCGTGCGGGCCAACCGCTCCCGACTAGGCTCTTATCGTAACCCTTCGACACACTAACCCCGCTCTGGCCGGCCGGCTGTCTGCTATCCCGCTGCATTCTAATCGGCGCTCGCTTGATTAAGAAGTCTACAACTTTAGTTTCATTACCCGTACAACAACCGGGTTTCTTTCTGAGTCCACTTCATATCCTTAGCTATCGAATGAAGTTCCTTAAACTATTGCTTATCTTATGTGTAGTCATCCGTGCACAGCCCATTGCCATCTTTCAGTTACACAGAATTGTCGAATATGGGCAACGGAAAATCCACACACAAATCAACCAGTACCACTTCATCCTGAAAAGGTCACTGTGTGGCGCGAGTTTACAGCATCATTTATAATAGGGCCGTATTTTTTCGAAAAGGCCGGTGCTTCCGGTCCTGTTACCTGTACCGTCACTGTCAAGAGCTATGAGTGTCTTTTGCGCAACCACGTCATTCCAGCTCTCCAACAGCGTGGATGTGTGGATGGGATCATTTTTATGCAACATTGCGCAACTCCACACTTTGAAAATCCAGTTAAGGAGCTGCTGAAGAGCCATTTCGGAAATTCGAGAATCATCAGCCACCACTGCCCTACAGCCTGGGCATCCTCATCACACGATCTTATCAAACAAATTTCGGGCTTGCAGCCGGTCGTCGTTCAATACCTCGCACGATATTTCAACTGGGCACCTGCCAGTGATCTTCAGGTGAGCCTTCGCAGACAGGCGAAAACGTTCTTCTTGTTTTCTTTTTTTTCTTTATTGTATTGCAGTGGCCCATCTGAGCGGGCTGGCAGCAGCATATACGCTGCTCTTCAGCCGAAAGACATAAAACATACAATAGAATGCATTTAAAAATAACATAAGGAACAAAACATGGTGTACATAGATATAAAAAAGGGGGAAACATTATGGAAGACAAGAGACAAAAAGGGGCGACTGTAAAATGGAGCCACCCGGGGTGGCCAAGGGGTACTAGGCGCTACAGTCTGGAACCGCGTGACCGCTACGGTCGCAGGTTCGAATCCTGCCACGGACATGGATGTGTGTGATGTCCTTAGGTTAGTTAGGTTTAAGTAGTTCTAAGTTCTAGGGGACTGATGACGTCAGAAGTTAAGTCCCATAGTGATGAGAGCCATTTGTATCATTTGTAAAATGGAGATAAAAATCGTAAAAAGTAGCGCACACACACAAAAAAAACACACACACTGGGACAATTAAAACAACACAAGGCGAAGGATGACTGGAGCACAAAAGTATAGACATACGGCGTAGCACACAACAATCACTGACAGGAAAACTATGTAGAAGTCCAGCACACAATTAATGTGTGTGAAATATTGTGGGACTTAACTACTAAGGTCATCAGTCCCTAAGCGTACACACTACTTAACCTAAATTATCCTAAGGACAAACACACACACCCATGCCCGAGGGAGGACTCGAACCTCCGCCGTGACCAGCCACACAGTCCATGACTGCAGCGCAGTTGACCGCTCGGCTTAACCCGCGCGGCACACAATTAAAATCACACCTCTCGACGCACAGGAGAACAGCACCAAACACAACACTACATTGTGCGTCACTCTGTTCTCTGCCCTCTCTTTCATGACTGAGCATGTCTCTATCCGAGTTCAGCACTTAATACTTTGTATCCTTGTTTGATGTGTTCTAATCGTCATCGTCTTGTGTTGGTGTTCTTCTGTTTTATTGTTGGGCGAGTGTTCTTGTTAGGTGTCTTGCATTTATAGTTGATTTTGTTGGTGTGATGGAAGCGTTTATGCACCTTTTAATTACTCTGGATGGATAGAATAGTAAATGCAACAGTTATTGTAACATACATGATAGTCCATGTACACATTTTGTCTCAGAAGGAATGGTCAGTATTCAGAGATATGGCAGAAACGATCATTTGAAGCAAAAAAGTAAATATGGACATATGTCCTATTCCAAATGGTTTCTGAGATGAAACATTATTTAAAGTTACTTATGTATGTTTTTCTTGAATAACACCAAATTTGCAGCCTCGAGAGAAAACTTGTCATAGAACAAAATTAAACTACATTAAATTTCCTTTAAAAGGTTCCTATTCATTTTTTCTCAAGGGCTTTTAGGTTTCATGAAGAGAGCTAGACAGGTTTGAAATTCTTGCACAACGCGCATGCATTGAGGTGTAGGTAAGTCAGTTTGAGATAGTTTCTCAACCTGATAGACCAAGTGTCCTACATCACATTATTCATCTCGAATTCGCCTACACTACCAAGGTACGTCGTAAAAAATGACAATGTACTGAATAATAAAGAAAATAAGTAACAATGTATCTCGGAAACCATTCAAAAGAGTGCATATGTCCACATGAACTTTTTTACTTCAAGTGATCCTTCCTGTCATATCCCTGAGTGCTGACCATTCGTCCAGGGACAACTTATATGTTACGCTTAATTTTTTATTTATTCATTTAACCTGAACAAGTTAATGGCCTCATGAGTCCTCTTACAGCAGACCAGAGTTTTGTATGTAATTACAAAACTTATTAAAATCACAGTTACTTTAATATTATATCTCTTCTTCTTCTCACTGCATGTAGAAGGCATTTGTCTGTTACCCCCTCTTGGCTGAAACTGTTGATTTTCCTTGGGCTTCCTCAATATCTTCTGCCTAATGGGTAGTTTTGGTAATCTGTCGTCTTCCATTTTTTGCCACAATCCTTCCAGTTGTTTCTGCATTCTCTAACCTGCTCATTTAAGTTTTTCACTCTCAGTTGTTTTCTGATGTCTACATTCACTCAGCTACTCTTCTTAGCAATCTCATCTCTAGTGCTTGTATTCTGATGATAACAAGTATTTCTACTGTGTTGTCCAGAAAAGAACTTCATGGTTAGGGAGCAATATTTATTATGAGCAGTGTAGTGGATCAACAATAAGCTGTGCAAAATAATCAGTAATTCTATGTTTCGTTTCGGTTTAATGAAGATTATCGCTTAAGTCAAGTGATGATTTACTTCCTTGGTTGGGACAACGGGATCAGCTACAATTTCTACTCTGTCTACTCTTCCCTAGATCACACAACCTTTTCCATAGAGCATCTGGTCTTTATGTTTTAAATTAACGTATTGGTATGTCTTAGTTATCGTTTCTCTCAGTTTGATTGATTCTGTTTGCTTTCTGCATGTAATCAGTTTTATTTTCAATGGTAGGAGGTAGCTTGTGAGTCCGATAGTCAGTGTCTCGGACATTCATGGACTGTTTTAGCTCTCCGTTAGCCAAGGTGCAGGTTTTCCATACAGGTTTACAGTCTTTTGAGGAGCATATTTATAATGTAACAAGGTTAGTTTGGTAATGATGTTGTGAGCTGATATTCCAGATACGAATTTCTGTGCTTGTTGATTTCGTGGCAAATATATGTATGGGGGCCTGACTATAGGCTGCGTTATGAGTAGGTGAAAGTTGAAATACTGTTGGATTTTAAGGAGAAACTACACACTTGAATTTCACAGTGAAGGAGCAGAATATTTATTATTTTCCTACCAATATTTGTATGTTCCTAAGTCGAATCAAATTTTGAATGGTCAGTTTTGAAACAGGCTATCCCACCTACTTCCAGAGGCCATTAGAAGACCCACATTAGGCAATTTCTTCATGGAATTGGATATTTATGAACAAATATTTATCTTGTCTGTCTTCATTGGTTTTGGATGTGAGTAGCATGGTCTGTAAAAAGTCAAAGTGTTTGCATACCACTACTACACCTCCTCATTTGTTACTCCTGTTATGTCTTAGGACAGTGGATTCTATATTTAGGAAACTGGACAGCACGCTCGGCTAGAGCCAAGTGTCCACGTTCGTCAGAAGAGAGATAGGGATGTCGACATTCTGAAATATATGGTGGAGTTCGTCGAAATAAGTTGAAAGTGATTGCCAACTATGTTCAACAGTAACAATACCAACACGATGGTAGAAATACTGTCTGCATGAGGAGACAAGTTCGTAGCTTCTAAGGCACAGACCTTAGGGTTCATTTGCACCGCTTTTTTCCAGCCTTTATCCCCACCATTATCCTGTCATCCCTTATTCACACGCCACGTAGCCCAAATTCGAATACACATCATTCAAAATTACCATCTTTCAGCATTGAGTTCCACATATATTGTCGGGTTTGTCTTTGTAAGTTTCATAATCACTATGACTGAATCAGACCTTTTCGTTCTGATACAAATTTCACGGTTGTGGCTGTAGGTTTCGCGAACCACTACTTCCCACATACTACTCTGTAACGTCTGAGTATAGAATGTGGTGCGTGCGTATTTGTTCTCACTTTAAGGTTTTACAATGTGAAATTGCTTTGTTAATAGCAAATGTTTTAATTTTATCAGTGTTCTTTCAGTGGTGCACAACAATATGTTACCCACATTGTCTTCGCCTAGAAGAATTACGAGCGATGTTCAGTGCCATTTTACCAAAATGTAAGAAGAAGGAAAATGCCGCTACCGTCAGTAGATAATTGACATGGCTTCTGGCTCATCATCAAACCTGATGGGACATCTAAAACCAAAGCATCCTGCAGAACATCTGGAACAATTTGGGTCAGGAAGCCGACCAAGATCGCCATTAATCGATGGAGAAATTCGAGAACTCATTTCTCGTGAAATGCCCTCACCGACGTCTGCTTCCACCTCGGTGACGGTATTCTCCCAAAAAGGCAAATTGAGTCTCCGGCGCTATGCAGCCCATCAATGCCGTCTGGTTCTGTAGCAAGTACTGATCTATCTCCTTTGTGGCACCCTCACCTTCAACTGCTTTTCATTTACAACAAATAAGTAATTTTTTTGATATTATAAAGCCGTTCACATTAAGTAAATCTATGCTATTAGATGTACATCCTCTAAAAACGATTTCCAGCAAGACTTAAAAATTTTTCGGCTACCGGAAAAGCAGTCTGCCGTATGTCTGATACTAGGCGAGTGTAAGTAAGATTAGTCTGAGAAGAGTGGACTAAAGTCATACCCTTTAGAGTGCTCACAATTCGAAGACAGACAGATTGCTAAAAACATTTCAAACTGCGTAAAGTCTGTTATTCCAAATAAAATATCAACTGTAAAATCACTTCCATAAGAACAGAAAATGCGTCAAATACGAAATTAACTGCCATGCTTTTAAAACTTCCACATAACCCTTGTTTTGCACATTCTTTAAACCCCACAGCACAAGGCGCAATTCAGAAGTTCATACAGAAACCAGTAGATGAGTTCAAATGAGTTTTTGCTTTTCCTAATGAGAAACCCTTTGCTATAAGCAAACTTGCTGAAATGCAAGGAAATTTGAGAAAATACCGACTAAAATTCAAACGTTATGTCCCACTCAAATGGAACTACTTCAAACGTTATGTCCCACTCAGATGGAACTTCTTCCGAAATGTTGAAAAGATTTACTTTAAATAAAGATCCCATAATTTATTTCCTCGTTATTTTAGGTCGAAAATCGGATGACTTAATCGAAGAGGTGCCCTCGCAGAAAACAGTCTCAGTTTCAGTAATGAAAATCTTGCGAAGATTAATGGAATGGCAACTAAAACCTTTTAAAGACAAAAGTAAAGCATATCCTCAAGAAACAAAGTCATTGGTTGATAATTTGCTTAAAGGACTATCAGAGTGGTTTCATGTTATCTCCAGCAACGAAATGGTTAGTCAGGCAACATTGCTGGACCCCTGATTCAAATGCAAGAATTTTCAAATGACAAAACATTTCAGGACTGCTACATGTGGGCTGTTACAGAAACGAAAGCTTTAGTTGTTCAATAAGAAAAACAGAGCTCCTGTCTGAACCGGTTAAAGCCGTCACACCTGAAACCTCTTCAAACTAGTAGGAGTTCAATGACACTATTAGTCCACTTCCAGCAAGCCACAACCCAGAAAATGCAGCAGTTGTAGAATTAAACAAATATTTAGTGGAGGGATATTTGCCTAGAAACAGTGATCCCTCAAACTGGTCGGAAACAAATAAATTGTGGCCAGCGCTGTACCCGTTAATTCTAAAATTATTATGCATCACAGCAACATCAGTGGCCTGGAAACGATTATTTTCAAAAGCAGGACCGATATGGTCTGAGAAGAGAAAGAGATTCACATTGACTAAAATGGGTCAAATTTTATTCATAAATACCAATACTGATTAATTTTTCTTTTAACGGAACATACGTTTATAGTAATACTGACTGTAAATGATGACTACAGATACACTTCAATTACGGTTGTTATAATTCTTATATCATGTTTTTTCCAGGAAAAGTATCAAAATGTAAGAAGAATCAGTCTTCATTCGTAAAATTTTTCCACTTGATGAAAAGTATTTAGGATTTTGTTGTATATTTATAACTTTTTTAGTAGACGAAATTTAAAACTTTTGTGTTGGAAAATCTGAAAATTACGAGGGACGCAACACAAAATTATTGCTCCTCTTCATATGTTAATAAGGTAGTGTACCTTCAGTTTACTTATTTTTGTGGGTGAATGTTTGAGTGGTGAGTCATGAAAAAGAACTAGATCATTCCCGTGAGTGACAAGTTATGATCCAGTCTCGGAAAAGAACAGCTTCGCCTGTCTCTATTATACATTGCTATACAAATTATCTACATTTTTCTACAATGCTCTGAACAAAAAGATAACTTTCCTAATTGCTATATTAAGGGAAGGGAATTGAGTGGGTCAGAAGCAAAAGGATATAACTGCACTTCTTGTAGTTTGAAGGAAACTGAAGTTAAAGTTCAGAAGCGTTCCGAATTATCTTGAGATTGCTAAATGTAATTTCAATTTTTTGTAGATATTTGACATAAAAATACTCCGTAACATTTTCTATCCACGTGTTGGAACAACAGGTTAGTGTAAATGACCAGTTTTCTATCACAACTTGTAAAAGCCTGAATGCACTTGTGTCCCTTTGCTTTCAGAGTATTGTTAGTTAAGAAAAATGTAATTTATGTTTTCCCTAAAATGCTTTATTCTTGATTGTTTGTACCTAGACGAACTGTTGTCACCTCCCTTTGGTTACAGATGCAAAAGACTGCGTCGCTTTCAGCCGACAACAGCTGCACATAGGAACTACTTTCCTCAGAGTTCTATATAATGGAGTCAAAAATTCACTAAATTCCTATTTGGGGGATCGCATCACAATTGATAATATGACCCAACAGAGAACACTCAAAATTGTATGTGCAGAAGGAGAAAATGTAGATGACGACGCAAGTTCACTATCCAGCAAATCTTCCCCACACAACATCTAGTTTTATTATAAAGCTCTACTGACTGCTGATGTTACTACAACATAGGTACCTGTCTTTAGAGAGACACTTTCATGCAATCTCTCGAGGCTAACTCTGCACTGTACAGCAGCATCTGATGTGAAACGAGAGTTATCCAGTAAAAAACGGAGTAAATAACAAGAAGCAGCCTCGTGCAATTCATTGGTCACTCACATACCTAACTGAACATCACATAACCATGTCTTAACCAAAGGTTTCTCATTATTCATTGCGTAACTATTCGCCTAAGAGATACCTGTCTGAAAGTGTAAAAAAATTTATGAATTTTTGTAGTTGAGCATCAAATCACTTCTTATACCTGTAATGCAAGCCCTTGTGATAAAGCCACATTGACTGTGCAAAAAAAAAAAAAAAAAAAAAAAAAAAAAAACTTAAAGAATGCAGAAGCATTTTATGAACTGAAAAGACTCTTTAAACATAATTTTCGAAAAGGATCAGTGACAGTTTTATTTTCTATTATCTTTCCACTACATACAAAAGCCGTCCGTACCTCAGATAACAAAACAATATTTAGTACGAGACAGCTATGAAGTTATGTTTAGGCGATCATGAACTTCTGTGATGGCGTTGCATTGCTCATATCTTACAAAGGAGTTACCAAGACACAGCGGAACAAAGTTAGCTGTTAGTTACCTCATTACTTAAAAAATAGACAATAAGATTTATTTACGTATTTTGATGAAAACCATGGTGAAGTTATATCTTTGTCGTGATCTACAGTCTGTGTGTAATGGCGTACTGCCTGAAAATTTTCAGATCATAATACCTCTTTCTCATGACAAAATATACAACTTATCAAAGCACTCATAATATCTCCTTAATCCCAAGGAGGAAACAGAACTAGGTCACTGAAGTACGTGATGACTGGCACTAAACTGCAGGAGCTAAGAATAAGTAGGAGAGCAACGGGAGTTCTATTAAAAATAGCTAACTCAGCATCCATCAAGACTTCTACATCTGGTGTCATATTACAGCTGATGCAATTATGAATGTCATATCAGTATCCACGGAATTCCCTCCTCCACTCCCATCTCCCCACCACCTCGATATGTATGTCATCATGTTCTTAGCCAATCACATGGGCGGAAGAGCACTGAAGAACTGAGGTTTCAGTCAATGGCGTGTAAGTTCGGTCCCCTACCCACTTCTAAGGCTATTTTAATTTTTATAGTTCTATAGCATCAGTATTATCATTTGCAGTCTCCACTTTGTAGTGGCATGATCAGCATGAAATGCTGCCACCAACAGTGATCAGGTAGAAAGAAGAAGAATATCTGGAAGTATTTTGTCCATCCATCCCCAATTATTATTTTTATTATTGTTATTATTAATATGTGCTTCTGTGTGTGTTATTATTGTCACAAACGAGGATGCAAAAGTGTTCCATAATGTACGATTGCCTTAGCAGCAGCAGGCCCTTTCCGCAGGATGGCTTCCTGACGTATCGGACCTGCTGTTGCTCAACTATGCAGTACCACAGTCGCAGCAGCAACTGGCCACAGCCCAATGGACTCCTGATCCAATACTGGCACAATTACTGGATGAGGACACACAGTTGTTTTGCAGTGTACTAGGGCTTCAATAGCAGCAGTTCGTCTCTGCAGGACGTTTTACAGACTCATTCGACCTCATATCATTCGACTGCGCCATAGTACTAATGCAGCCAGAACTTGAGTCGCAGTTAAATACTAGCAGAATACAATTTTTTGCCAATATGTGCAATTTGACTGTAAGTGGTTCTAAGCATGTGAATGTAGGCTTAGCACCCCATGATGAGTTGGATGTGATGATTGAAACAGAAAATCTTCAACATCTTGATAGCAGATTGCTGCATGTATTACAGAAATCGGACTGTCTGTACAGCATGATAGAGTACATGTAGACATATATGACGACTGAATACATCCCATTATATATTCCGGTTAACACCTGTATGTTACAGTGTGCGGCACCAACTGTTAATACGTATATGGACAGGTAGCGCTTGAATTAAAATCTGGGGGGTGCTGTCAGGTAGATCAAATATTCAAGTTTGGTGAATTTAAACAGCTTTATTGATAGCACTAGAAAGATTTATCAGCTGGCGTCAAGACATTAGAACTACATACTGTGATGTTGCTGGTGAGCACAGAGTGGATTTAAATAAATTATATCAGTGCATAAATGCTCGTATTCATTCAACACAAGAATATGCACCTGAAATCCTTATAAGCTTAGAAACAATGGAGACCGAAATTGCCGAAGGAATACCTATGTATCTAGTTGCATCTATAAGTCTCTATACAATTAAGACTGAATTCAAGGAGCACTAAAGACAGTTGATTGAAAAATACTGTAAAACTGTATTACTGTATATATGTCAAATAAAAATTGTTGTAGAATAAATAAAACTTTCCTTATTTCTTTCAACCCTACCTTAGCATAGCAACAATAATTCAGGATGGTGGTCTTTTATAAATAATGGCAGTGACATAACACATTTACTAATAGTTTTTAAAAGATTGCTTAGATGAAGAGATATATCACATTTATACTAAGAGAAAAGGAAACACGTTTTATAGACAACTCATTATTTTATTTACAATAGTTACATGACTAGCTTCATCTGATTACTTGTATATGCTAAGATGCAGCACATTAATACAATTTATTCTTTATATATTTAAATAATTAACAGTAACTAGTTACTAATATACTGAAGTGAATTGTACTAATACAACTACTATGTGTTATTATGTTCTATATTTATACAGTATGGGATCAAGCCGCTGCATGTCAAGAAAGAAGGGACCACACATTCACACTCATATACAGAACACATATAAGGACACATAATTTCCAAAAAACTGGTACTTGCTATACATAATGATACATACAACTAGCAAGCACACATTGTGTTTGGGAAATCCCTACAAATGAAATACTTCTCATCAGTCTCGACATACCAACTGCCAGATGCAGTTCAGTAATTACCTCATAGCCATGCAAGTGGACGACTACTTGGTATAACACAG
Organism: Schistocerca americana; assembly: GCF_021461395.2. Taxonomy (NCBI): domain Eukaryota; kingdom Metazoa; phylum Arthropoda; class Insecta; order Orthoptera; family Acrididae; genus Schistocerca; species Schistocerca americana. Next base: position 1,610,312 of record NW_025726082.1, on the reverse strand, counting down.
ACGGAGATACATCACCACCATACAGGCACTCAATTGTGACAGCCTGAAACGGTGCATGATTCACATCCTTAACCCCCTTTTGGTTGGCTCCTGCATCCACACGGTGTGCTTACATTTTAGATGTGAGCCCAGAAAACACCAAAATCTGCAAGCCATTTGCCTGTCTTTCATCAGTTCCTAGTATTTTATTGAAGATTACAACCCACTTATAACTTTACCTAGAGCTCTAACCTCTTGCCCCAAAATATTCACTTCAGTGGTAAACTAAACGATTTGCACGATGGTTTCTAATATTTTCCATGGTTCTGTCAAAAACGGAATTACTCAGTAATTTATAAAAATCGTTTTCAGAAACAAGTGTCCCAAGAGCCCTTTTCCTGGAATTCATATAAGTGTACTCCAGCCAGGACACTGGTTGAAGGACATGCCATGAGACACTGCTGGAGGTTTTTGTAGTGAAGAATGTACCTCTGCTTATTCCCCAGTTTTGTCATAAGCTGCGGGGTGTGGGTGAGGGTAGGGGGTGGCATTTTGCATGAGCATGCACTCAAGGTACAGCACCAAGTCACTGTGTACAAGATGAAAACCAGTGACGTATTCCACGTCTTCCTCCAGGACATACCTCTCACCAACATCCACAGCCATACAATGGATCTTTTTTCCATTCTATCAAATATTTCTTTTGACAGCCATCTAAGCTCTCCAAAAGGGTAAGTTTGTTAAAGGGTTGCCTGCAGAGATTGTTTACATCCAAGTAAAGGATGTAAACTTAAATCCCCAGATGGCCTTTAGTCTTCATTATTCATTCATGTCCTATCCCCCTTAGCACATCTGTGTATGCAATGACATCAGTAAACTGTGCATTTTCAACTTCTCGTGGCGTAACGAATAGTCCATCAAATTTCGGCAATAAAATTTGCTCCACTAATATTTTTGCCGTGTACCGTCTGGCCATTCCCAGAGTGAGTCACAAGACTGGCGACAAGACGCCAAGCGCGGCCTTTTATGCTCCACCGCGGCGGTACTGAGCGTGCTGGTCAGGGATGTTGGTCGACGGCAAAGAAATACACTTATACATTCGGCGCACTGTATATCCGATAATTTGCAAGAAGAGCTCACATACCTCAAGAGCAATTTTAAAGCGAATGGATTTTCTCCGCAACAGATTCGTAGAGCATTCAATGCAAAAACCTAGAATGCAGATATATGATGCGGATGAAGACAGTAATTCCTTCAGAACAAGTGCGTTTTTGTCCTATGTGGGTGCTCTTTCCTCGAAGGTAGGCCGTATTCTTGAGGAACACTGTGTGAAGATGATCTTCCAGCCCCTCCATGAAGATTGATGATGATGATGTATGGTTTGTGGGACGCTCAACTGTGCGGTTATCAGCACCCGTACAAATTTCCAAACTCTGCTCAACGCAGTCTCGCCACTTCCATGAATGATGATGAAATGATGAAGACAACACAAACACCCAGTCATCGCGAGGCAGGTGAAAATCCCTGAACCCGCCGGGAATCAAACCCGTGACTCCGTGCTCGGGAAGCGAGAACGCGACTGCAAGGCCACGAGCTGCGGACCCCATGAAGATTGCAGCTTTACTCGGCTCTGTAAAGGACGATTTACTGTTTCGTAAAGCGGGTGCGTATCAGATTCCTTGCGGAAATTGTGAGAAGTCATACGTAGGTCAAACAACGCCCACCGTTCATGAGAGTTGTGTGGAGCATCGAAGATACACACGGTTATCACAGCCAGACAAGTCACCTGTGGTGGAACATTGTATTGATACAGGGCATTCAATGAATTACAGTAATGTGAAGGTTTCAACATCCACCTCTTCTTTTTTGGAATCTGTCTTCAAGGAAGCTATAGAGATTAGATTACCTAATAATTTAATAAATAGAGATAATGGTTTTCATTTGGACAAAGCATGGAATCGGGCTAACGGGGTAATTATACTGCAGAGAAGTCGTCATGGTGTCACGACCGCCAAACATACATCAATAAGCGAATCGAATGTCTGTACACCTTCGCCACAGGCGGCGCATGTGTAAGCGTATTTCTGTAGTGCCTACCAGCATCTGTGACCCGCATGCGCAGTACCGCCGCGGTGGAGTATTTAAGGCCGCGCTTCGCACGTTGTAGTCAGTCTTGTGACTCATTCTAAGGATGGCCGGACGATACGCGGCCGAAATATCAGTGGAGGAAATATTATTTGCGCGGCTGCATGTCCGAAATGTAATGGTCCGTCAGTGAACTGTTCAATTTTGACGTGTGTCTTTTTTAACATTGTGTCACAGGAACTCTCTAGTGCAGAGCAATATAAGGCTGGATCCAGAGAATATGTGTCCAGGCATACACTTCAGAATTTCTCAGAAACGGCTGTGAATAAGCTCACATTTGTCTCCATGTACAATTTAGGATGTCCTCTAAATCACAGATGTTGAAATCCTGCCAAACATTAACATATCGATTATGGCAGTGCCTGTAAGTTTGCTGGTGCACGCAGCCATATCAGACAATGTGGTTTTGGGGTGTCTCTCGATGTAATCCAGGTATTCATGGATAAAGCCCTTTTTCGCCACAAACTAAAACGTTAAATCACCAGGATATGCGTCTCTGGTGATGTTCACACCCTCCTGGCACATGATCTTAGCAAGTTTCTGAAGAGATATGTGTATGAATTGAGGAAATGGAATGTTATTATGCACTTGATTCCTTTGAAGAACGAAATGTAGTCCTTTTAATTGCGAAATAGGACACTGACCATATTATCCTTGACCTCGAAATCACCCAAGTACTCAACAAGGAAGTGAACATTGTACCCACCTCAATTATGGAAGAAGACGGGCATGCGACATCGCACCTTGAACTTCAAGTTACATGCATTGTGAGCAGCACCACAGGACATCCCCATTAAATGACAGTGGTATCTACGTGGAGTTTCCGTTTTTCTATCCAACAGCTCCTCACAAACGTGACATTTAACTACCTGTTGGTATAAGGCATAACTCTCCTACTATTAGGTCCTTGGAATGTTGTCACTATAAAGAACAACAACACTCAACCCAAGTATTTTGAGCTCAGAGAACAATTATCTTGCTGGATTAACCCCAGCCTACGTGTAATAACAGTCTCCAACATCGACATGGAGGTGTCACAGCTATTGTAGGTCGACGGTATCTCCAGCCCTCTGCTCTGGGAACAGGCCACCTCCTGGATCTCAAGTCACGTCACCTGGCGGGGCTCTGTGACCTCTGATGGGCTATAACCATGCCCCTGCCGCCCAGAGGACTCATTGTATCCTGTGTATTCGCTTGATGGAATGTTCACTGCACTACACATAGAGTGCTGACTTTACTTCATAAGTTGTCCTCCAAGAAATCCCCTGATAGTTAGCCTTTTGCATGAACTTCGTGATCTGCTGTCGGATCATTATGTCTGCCAAACCTCTGTGGCATTAGCTCACTTGAAATTTTACTGGCTTGGTAAACATCCGCCGCTTATCTACAAAGATTGGGTCACTGTCCTTCAGGCTCTTAGTGACGTTGTGCTGTTATGTTCTCCGTAGAATCACGTCGCTGGCCATATGCCAACCCCTTGATTTAGGACTTGCTCCTCCAACATTCGCATAACAAGTGTGTCCGCTCACAGGCTTATAGCATGCGGATCTGTCGTTCGATGTAGTCTTTAAAAGTGCTCAGCCTTTCGAATTCTCGCAGGAAACCGAAATGCAGTGGGCGGCTCAATTCTCAATGTCTGCCGTCACATGCAGCGGTTAACACTTGACGTAACCACACGAGGAAGTCACTCGCTCATATTGACTGCTCTAATAAACACATCATGCCATACCAGCGCAGTGGCTTAGAGGCACGCGAACGGGGCAATGACACTTCAGATGTCTCCAAACGATCTCTCTCCAGTAACTAAATATCAGAAGCCTATCTATGTTCTCCATCCGGACAGAAGTCCAATCCATGTCATCTACTTTCCTGTCCGAAGTGCTTCCACCGACACCATCGCTCGCTCTGACCACATCGATTAGCTACTTGCTTCGCATGCGGCATTAGGGTTCTATTACTGGTGTGCGTGGTCGTCCGATGCCTGTAACTATGGGTACACTGTGGAAGCTGTTTCTCCCAAATCGTCTCTCGTGGGATCTCGTCACAACTTTTGTACCTGGAGCAGTGCATTCTATTCAAGAGTTCGCTGATCCTGCTACAGATCAACCTGTCAACCTGATGATCTTCTTGCGAGTGAATGGTTTGTAAATCTATTTCAGGTGGATATTGGCGCATCTGCTTCTTATATGGATAGTACTACCTGTGTTGTGTGAGGGTGTCTTCCGCTACAGCATTCTTGTCGGAAAGTAACGGCATGTGGTGGCTATGACAGCCACATGAAACGTGTTTATGCTATGCAAGTGTCCCATAAAAGTACTTCAAGGAATCATTCAGTATTGATTGTTACTTCTGGTAATGGGGAAAATAAGTTTGGGTTCGCTGCATTCAGAAAGTTTGGCTTTTCCATTTGAAACAATATGTATTTGTTATCCATGGTGATTCCACTGGTGACATAACTGCCTCATATTTAGATCTGGTCCTCCCTGGTTTAGTAGGGGCAGCGAATGTAGCTACAAAAGTTCACTTAAAACCGGGTCCTTTGCCTCGCTTCTCGCGCGCCCGCCGGTTCTACGCGTCCTATGGGACGTAGTTAAGGCGAACCTGAACAGACTGTAGGCCCTCGAGATAATTACCCCTGTATCATTGATCCAATGATCTTCACTCCTTGTTGTCGTAAAAAATCCCCGGACGGCTCCCTCCCGCTAAGTGGTGCATTTAACGCTGTTAGCGCCCAGGTCATCGTCGACACTTTCCCATTCCCCACCCCCATGAACCATGGACCTTGCCGTTGGTGGGGAGGCTTGCGTGCCTCAGCGATACAGATAGCCGTACCGTAGGTGCAACCACAACGGAGGGGTATCTGTTGAGAGGCCAGACAAACGTGTGGTTCCTGAAGAGGGGCAGCAGCCTTTTCAGTAGTTGCAAGGGCAACAGTCTGGATGATTGACTGATCTGGCCTTGTAACAATAACCAAAACGGCCTTTCTGTGCTGGTACTGCGAACGGCTGAAAGCAAGGGGAAACTACAGCCGTAATTTTTCCCGAGGGCATGCAGCTTTACTGTATGATTACATGATGATGGCGTCCTCTTGGGTAAAATATTCCGGAGGTAAAATAGTCCCCCATTCGGATCTCCGGGTGGGGACTACTCAAGAGGACGTCGTTATCAGGAGAAAGAAAACTGGCGTTCTGCGGATCGGAGCGTGGAATGTCAGATCCCTTAATCGGGCAGGTAGGTTAGAAAATTTAAAAAGGGAAATGGATAGGTTGAAGTTAGATATAGTGGGAATTAGTGAAGTTCGGTGGCAGGAGGAACAAGACTTCTGGTCAGGTGACTACAGGGTTATAAACACTAAATCAAATAGGGGTAATGCAGGAGTAGGTTTAATAATGAATAGGAAAATAGGAATGCGGGTAAGCTACTACAAACAGCATAGTGAACGCATTATTGTGGCCAAGATAGATACGAAGCCCACACCTACTACAGTAGTACAAGTTTATATGCCAACTAGCTCTGCAGATGACGAAGAAATTGAAGAAATGTATGATGAAATAAAAGAAATTATTCAGATTGTGAAGGGAGACGAAAATTTAATAGTCATGGGTGACTGGAATTCGAGTGTAGGAAAAGGGAGAGAAGGAAACATAGTAGGTGAATATCGATTGGGGCTAAGAAATGAAAGAGGAAGCCGCCTGGTAGAATTTTGCAGAGAGCACAACATAATCATAACTAACACTTGGTTTAAGAATCATGAAAGAAGGTTGTATACATGGAAGAACCCTGGAGATACTAAAAGGTATCAGATAGATTATATAATAGTAAGACAGAGATTTAGGAACCAGGTTTTAAATTGTAAGACATTTCCGGGGGCAGATGTGGACTCTGACCACAATCTATTGGTTATGGCCTGTAGATTAAAACTGAAGAAACTGCAAAAAGGTGGGAATTTAAGGAGATGGGACCTGGATAAACTAAAAGAACCAGAGGTCGTACAGAGATTCAGGGAGAGCATAAGGGAGCAATTGACAGGAATGGGGGAAAGAAATACAGTAGAAGAAGAATGGGTAGCTTTGAGGGATGAAGTAGTGAAGGTAGCAGAGGATCAAGTAGGTAAAAAGACGAGGGCTAGTAGAAATCCTTGGGTAACAGAAGAAATATTGAATTTAATTGATGAAAGGAGAAAATATAAAAATGCAGTAAATGAAGCAGGCAAAAAGGAATACAAACGTCTCAAAAATGAGATCGACAGGAAGTGCAAAATGGCTAAGCATGGATGGCTAGAGGACAAATGTAAGGATGTAGAGGCCTATCTCACTAGGGGTAAGATAGATACTGCCTACAGGAAAATTAAAGAGACCTTTGGAGATAAGAGAACGACTTGTATGAATATCAAGAGCTCAGATGGAAACCCAGTTCTAAGCAAAGAAGGGAAAGCAGAAAGGTGGAAGGAGTATATAGAGGGTCTATACAAGGGCGATGTACTTGAGGACAATATTACGGAAATGGAAGAGGATGTAGATGAAGATGAAATGGGAGATATGATACTGCGTGAAGAGTTTGAAAGAGCACTGAAAGACCTGAGTCGAAACAAGGCCCCTGGAGTAGACAATATTCCATTGGAACTACTGACGGCCTTGGGAGAGCCAGTCCTGACAAAACCCTATCATCTGGTGAGCAAGATGTATGAGACAGGTGAAATACCCTCAGACTTCAAGAAGAATATAATACACTCCTGGAAATTGAAATAAGAACACCGTGAATTCATTGTCCCAGGAAGGGGAAACTTTATTGACACATTCCTGGGGTCAGATACATCACATGATCCCACTGACAGAACCACAGGCACATAGACACAGGCAACAGAGCATGCACAATGTCGGCACTAGCACAGTGTATATCCACCTTTCGCAGCAATGCAGGCTGCTATTCTCCCATGGAGACGATCGTAGAGATGCTGGATGTAGTCCTTGGGAACGGCTTGCCATGCCATTTCCACCTGGCGCCTCAGTTGGACCAGCGTTCGTGCTGGACGTGCAGACCGCGTGAGACGACGCTTCATCCAGTCCCAAACATGCTCAATGGGGGACAGATCCGGAGATCTTGCTGGCCAGGGTAGTTGACTTACACCTTCTAGAGCACGTTGGGTGGCACGGGATACATGCGGACGTGCATCGTCCTGTTGGAACAGCAAGTTCCCTTGCCGGTCTAGGAATGGTAGAACGATGGGTTCGATGACGGTTTGGATGTACCGTGCACTATTCAGTGTCCCATCGACGATCACCAGTGGTGTACGGCCAGTGTAGGAGATCGCTCCCCACACCATGATGCCGGGTGTTGGCCCTGTGTGCCTCGGTCGTATGCAGTCCTGATTGTGGCGCTCACCTGCACGGCGCCAAACACGCATACGACCATCATTGGCACCAAGGCAGAAGCGACTCTCATCGCTGAAGACGACACGTCTCCATTCGTCCCTCCATTCACGCCTGTCGCGACACCACTGGAGGCGGGCTGCACGATGTTGGGGCGTGAGCGGAAGACGGCCTAACGGTGTGCGGGACCGTAGCCCAGCTTCATGGAGACGGTTGCGAATGGTCCTCGCCGATACCCCAGGAGCAACAGTGTCCCTAATTTCCTGGGAAGTGGCGGTGCGGTCCCCTACGGCACTGCGTAGGATCCTACGGTCTTGGCGTGCATCCGTGCGTCGCTGCGGTCCGGTCCCAGGTCGACGGGCACGTGCTCCTTCCGCCGACCACTGGCGACAACATCGATGTACTGTGGAGACCTCACGCCCCACGTGTTGAGCAATTCGGCGGTACGTCCACCCGGCCTCCCGCATGCCCACCATACGCCCTCGCTCAAAGTCCGTCAACTGTACATACGGTTCACGTCCACGCTGTCGCGGCATGCTACCAGTGTTAAAGACTGCGATGGAGCTCCGTATGCCACGGCAAACTGGCTGACACTGACGGCGGCGGTGCACAAATGCTGCGCAGCTAGCGCCATTCGACGGCCAACACCGCGGTTCCTGGTGTGTCCGCTGTGCCGTGCGTGTGATCATTGCTTGTACAGCCCTCTCGCAGTGTCCGGAGCAAGTATGGTGGGTCTGACACACCGGTGTCAATGTGGTCTTTTTTCCATTTCCAGGAGTGTAATTCCAATCCCAAAGAAAGCAGGTGTTGACAGATGTGAAAATTACCGAACTATCAGTTTAATAAGTCACAGCTGCAAAATACTAACACGAATTCTTTACAGACGAATGGAAAAACTAGTAGAAGCTAACCTCGGGGAAGATCAGTTTGGATTCCGTAGAAACACTGGAACACGTGAGGCAATACTGACCTTACGACTTATCTTAGAAGAAAGATTAAGGAAAGGCAAACCTACGATTCTAGCATTTGTAGACTTAGAGAAAGCTTTTGACAATGTTGACTGGAATACTCTCTTTCAAATTCTAAAGGTGGCAGGGGTAAAATACAGGGAGCGAAAGGCTATTTACAATTGGTACAGAAACCATATGGCAGTTATAAGAGTCGAGGGACATGAAAGGGAAGCAGTGGTTGGGAAGGGAGTAAGGCAGGGTTGTAGCCTCTCCCCGATGTTGTTCAATCTGTATATTGAGCAAGCAGTAAAGGAAACAAAAGAAAAATTTGGAGTAGGTATTAAAATTCATGGAGAAGAAATAAAAACTTGAAGGTTCGCCGATTACATTGTAATTCTGTCAGAGACAGCAAAGGACATGGAAGAGCAGTTGAATGGAATGGACAGTGTCTTGAAAGGAGGATATAAGATGAACATCAACAAGAGCAAAACAAGGATAATGGAATGTAGTCTAATTAAGCCGGGTGATGCTGAGGGAATTAGATTAGGAAATGAGACACTTAAAGTAGTAAAGGAGTTTTGCTATTTGGGGAGCAAAATAACTGATGATGGTCGAAGTAGAGAGGATATAAAATGTAGGCTGGCAATGGCAAGGAAAGCGTTTCTGAAGAAGAGAAATTTGTTAACATCCAGTATTGATTTAAGTGTCAGGAAGTCATTTCTGAAAGTATTCGTATGGAGTGTAGCCATATATGGAAGTGAAACATGGACGATAAATAGTTTGGACAAGAAGAGAATAGAAGCTTTCGAAATGTGGTGCTACAGAAGAATGCTGAAGATTAGATGGGTAGATCACATAACTAATGAGGAAGTATTGAATAGGATTGGGGAGAAGAGAAGTTTGTGGCACAACTTGACCAGAAGAAGGGATCGGTTGGTAGGACATGTTCTGAGGCATCAAGGGATCACCAATTTAGTATTGGAGGGCAGCGTGGAGGGTAAAAATCGTAGAGGGAGACCAAGAGATGAATACACTAAGCAGATTCAGAAGGATGTAGGTTGCAGTAGGTACTGGGAGATGAAAAAGCCTGCACAGGATAGAGTAGCATGGAGAGCTGCATCAAACCAGTCTCAGGACTGAAGACCACAACAACAACAACAACACCCAGAAGATGCGTTTTACAAGTTACAATAGGTTTCTTTTATATTAAGGTCAATTTGTCGGAGCCATACTTACAGCTGTCGCTGCACCCGGAATCTCGCGACCTATTGATGCTCAACACATCCTTTGGCGTCTACAGTTATAACAGACTGCTCTTTTGAAATTTGCAGCCTTCCAGCAATCTTCCAGTGTCATACGGAGCATTCCTTTGTACTGCAATTATTTAGTTACTTTATTCATGTTTAACTTGAAGGGGCGATCTGTATTGATTATTTAGGAGATCACTATAAAGAATTTTATTGTAGATAACCGGCTTTTGCACAAAACTACGTTACCATCTTCAGGTCTGTAACAAAAGTATTACAATCTGTTATGCAAATAATGCAATATTAACCCATTTAACAACCAAATGACACCATACCTACATAAAGGTTATTACAAAATCTTGTGCTAGCTAGACACAAAAATTTTCCATTGCATTTCCAAGTACATAAAACATGAAAAGAGCGAGGCGCTGACACATCAAAATTAAAATTACTGTGCACATCACAATTCACTAAAACATCATTCCCACATTGCAACACGTCATGCCTATCAGGAAGCAAGACTGTCGACAGCTAACACGTGTGACGAAGTGACTACATGCACAACAAGTGCTGTTGCAATAAACAGATTCTATCGGTAAAAGTCATATATGTAGTTAAACATCCGTGATTTCAAATGTACATATATCAGAAATTCTGAATGTTTATAAAATATTTTTGATGATTTTTTCACAACAGAACACTGCTAAGAAACCCTACACACCATACATTTACGCTACTTGCGTTATATCTTAATAAAATTACAAGTGATGTTTTTAACAGTATCGATAAGAAAGCGACAAACATAATTACAAAACACAAAGAAAATTTGTTAAAATTTACTATAAGAAACTGAAATATAAAATATTTATGATAAAAACTTTTTTTAGAAAATTATTAATATCGAAATACAGCTGTGTTCAACGCAACATCTGAAGCTAGCACAACCAATCTGAAAATTATACCAATATTGTATAACGCAACACATTTAGTCAACCTAAAAATGTTTATTAAGCGACGTGATAGCCTATATGAGGGCCATGAATACTACGAAGGGTACCAACGGAAAACCGTCAAAAATAATTACGGTCCGCATCTTAGACTGAGTACATGGGCGCTGTAGCCAAAGAATACTGAACTTTAAAATCCAAAACGCAATCCTGACTCACAAACCTACGGAAGCTCATTCATTGCATTGTACTAATACGAGGATCGTTGAATAAGTAATGCCTCACATTCTTTTTCTCAGAACATATTTGTTGTTAAAAGTCAGAATTTGGTGACAATATACATCAACGTGTCTTGTACATGTCCTATTTTTCTACGTAGTCTCCATAACGATCTACGGCCATACGCCAACGTTTTGGAAGAGCAGGTATTCCCTGCTTGCAAAAGCTCTTGTTCTGTAGGCGTAGCCATGTTCTCACCGTATGACTAACACTCTCGTCATCTGCAAACTGTAGAGCCTATTATCTACATCTACATCTACATTTATACTCCGCAAGCCATCCAACGGTGTGTGTCGGAGGGTACTTTACGTGCCACTGTCATTACCTCCCTTTTCTGTTCCAGTTGCGTATGGTTCGAGGGAAGAACGACTGCCTGAAAGCCTCTGTGCGCGCTCGAATCTCTCTAATTTTACATTCGTGATCTCCTCGGGAGGTATAAGTAGGGGGAAGCAATATATTCGATACCTCATCCAGAAACGCACCCTCTCGAAACCTGGCGAGCAAGCTACACCGCGATGCAGAGCGCCTCTCTTGCAGAGTCTGCCACTTGAGTTTATTAAACATCTCCGTAACGCTATCACGGTTGCCAAATAACCCTGTGACGAAACGCGCCGCTCTTCTTTGGATCTTCTCTATCTCCTCCGTGAACCCGATCTGGTACGGATCCCACAATGATGAGCAATACTCAAGTATGGGTCGAACGAGTGTTTTGTAAGCCACCTCCTTTGTTGATGGACTACAGTTTCTAAGGACTCTCCCACTGAATCTCAACTTGGTACCCACCTAAAACCATCAATGAATTCTACATGCTCATTGCACTTCAAATCGTTCCACACGCAAACTCCAAGATGTTTTACAGAAGTAACTGCTACCAGTGTTTGTTTCGCTATCATGTAATCATACAATAAAGGATCCTTCTTTCTATGTATTCGCAATACATTACATTTGTCTATGGTAAGGGTCAGTTGCCACTCCCTGCACCAAGTGCCTATCCGCTGCAGATCTTCCTGCATTTCGCTACAATTTTCTAATGCTGCAACTTCTCTGTATACTACAGCATCACCCGCGAAAAGCCGCATGGAATTTCCAACACTATTTACTACGTCATTTATATATATTTTGAAAAGCAATGGTCCCATAACACTCCCCTCTAGCACCCCAGAGGTTACTTTAACGTCTGTAGACGTCTCTCCATTGAGAACAACATGCTATATTCTGTTTGCTAAAAATTCTTCAATCCAGCCACACAGCTGGTCTGATATTCCGTAGGCTCTTACTTTGTTTATCAAGCGACAGTGTGGAACTGTATCGAACGCCTTCCGGAAGTCAAGGAAAATAGCATCTACCTGGGAGCCTGTATCTAATATTTTCTGGGTCTCGTGAACAAATAAAGCGAGTTGGGTCTCACACGATCGAAGTTTCCGGAATCCACGTTGATTCCTACAGAGTTGATTCTGGTTTTCCAGAAACGACATGATACTTGAGCAAAAAACATGTTATAAAATTCTACAACAGATCGACGTCAGAGATATAGGTCTATAATTTTGCGCATCTGCTCGACGACCATTCTTGAAGACTGGGACTACCTGTGCTCTTTTCCAATCATTTGGAACCTTCCGTTCCTCTAGAGACTTGCGGTACACGGCTGTTAGAAGGGGGGCAAGTTCTTTCGCGTACTCTATGTAGAATCGAATTGGTATCCCGTCAGGTCCAGTGGACTTACCTCTGTTGAGTGATTCCAGTTGCTTTTCTATTCCTTGGACACTTATTTCGATGTCAGCCAGTTTTTCGTTTGTGCGAGGATTTAGAGAAGCAACTGCAGTGCGGTCTTCCTCTGTGAAACAGCTTTGGAAAAAGGTGTTTATTATTTCAGCTTTACGCGTGTCATCCTCTGTTTCAATGCCATCATCATCCCGGAGTGTCTGGATATGCTGTTTCGAGCACCTTACTGATTTAACGCAAGACCAGAACTTCCTAGGATTTTCTGTCAAGTCGTTACATAGATTTTTACTTTCGAATTCACTGAACGCTTCACGCATAGCCCTTCTTATGCTAACTTTGACATCGTTTAGCTTCTGTTTGTCTGAGAGGTTTTGGCTGCGTTTAAACTTGCAGTGAAGCTCTCTTTGCTTTTGCAGTAGTTTCCTACCTTTGTTTTTGAGTCACGGTGGGTTTTTCCCGTCCCTCACAGTTTACTCGGCACGTACCTGTCTAAAACGCATTTTACGATTGCCTTGAACTTTTTCCATAAACACTCAACATTGTCAGTGTCGGAACAGAAATTTTCGTTTTGATCTGTTAGGTAGTCTGAAATCTGCCTTCTATTACTCTTTCTAAACAGATAAACCATCCTCCCCTTTTTTATATTCCTATTAACTTCCATATTCAGGGATGCTGCAACGGCCTCATGAGCACTGATTCCCTGTTCTGCACTTACAGAGTCGAAAAGTTCGGGTCTGTTAGTTATCAGTACGTCCAAGATGTTATCTCCACGAGGCGGTTCTCTGTTTAATTGCTCGAGGTAATTTTCGGATAGTGCACTCAGTATAATGTCACTCGATGCACTGTCCCTACCACCCGTCCTAAACATCTGAGTGTCCCATCGAGTTGTGATGCGCAGGTCTGCACGAATAATGGCAGCCGCATGGTTCAGCATGTCTGGACAGGACGTCTCGAGCGTGGCTGATCATGGAGCTCTGTATCTGCATTTCCTGAAGCTGTAATGGGACAGAGGAAGTTGGGTGGCATCCTTCTATAGCTGACTAACACAAAGACAGCAAAATATAAAATATGTGGGACATGAATAACGTACGTAGAATGCACGGTATTGTTCCATAATTGTGAATAACTTTGAATGAGTGTGAATGCTAAGAGAAGAAACACTCAACTGAGTATCACCAAATGGATTTGGCGAAGCCATCTGTTCGCAAAAGGATGATGATTTTTTTTAAATAACTTATGTTTCAATACTGTCACAGAAACAAAAATATTCGTTTTCCGTGCCATCCGCCTCTTTGATGGTTTAACCTAAACCAACATCGGCCCGGTTAGTAGTGGCAGAGATTGTTATACAATCAATTCCGAACAACGATCGAGCCCAGTGTATTTCACATGGCCTTGCCGAAAGTATTGGACACACCTTTTTATGAGTGTTAAAATTTGTCGCAGTGGTGAGAGTCGATCATGAGACCTTCATATTACGTTCAAGCACCAGCCCACGAGACCACCTGAATCCGGTGTAAGGAAACACAGACTCAGACAAGACCAACTTGCATTGAAATAAGTCGAGAGTTCGAACAGGTTATTTCTTTTGTATTTCAGACCACAGTTTGACTTTTAAAAGTATCAGGGTCACGAAAACATGAAGATATTTCAAAAAACAGTTTTACGTAAGGTCTCGTGGCTTCCTGTTGTTATCAGAACCATTGCTGGTCTCCATGAAACAGGTGATGGCCAACAGCCAACAGACTCCTGATGACAGCCAGAATCAAGATGGCTCTGAGCACTATGGGACTTAACATCTGAGGTCATCAGTCCTCTAGACAGAACTACTTAAACCTAACTAACCTAAGGACATCACACCCATCCATGCCCAAGGCAGGATTCGAACCTGCGACCGGAACGGTCGTGCGGCTCCAGACTGAAGCGCTTAGAACCGCTCGGCCACTCCGGCCGGCACAGCCAGCATCCGTCCAGCTGATGGCAATGCTTAGCGCTTCGCGCATGTCATCAATAGCGCATGTTGCAGCATTAGTACTGACAAGCATAAAATTTATCTTGATAAATGAAGACTCAAAACAATTGTTAAGTGATGCAATATTAAAACTACCGGTTTCGTAGCTTAAAACTGAATCCTCAAGCATCCATCTGACTAGAAAAACTGAAAAAATTATAATAAACAATATTGTGTATACCCTAAGTTAAAAAAGTGTAGTAAATAACAGATAAAAGTACTCTCAATCATTTAATTTAAAACCCTAACTGGGTTTAAATCGATAACCCAATATGCAGCAAAACACACCGGATAACAAGCAAAATACAATTAGGAACTTAGAGTATAACAATGAAGCATTAATAGCTAATAAAGGTGGTTTGAAGGGGGGGTGGGCGGGGTGGAAGCTCTGTGGGAAGCAGATATAGAGTAACAGACTAATCAGAAGACACTGAAAATTTGAAGAAGGGCTGTATTAAAGAAATTTACAGAATGTAAATTCCAGGCAGTCACTTAGCTGGGACAAACTTAGTGGAGAGTGAGAGGAACAATGTGTGGGTTTGGGGCAAGAAGCTGAATGGAAAGGTCAACGCCTGCAGGCTAGGTAATAGGCGACAGTACATAAGCGTGGCAGATGCAGTAACTGCTATGATGTAATGGGACAGAGAAAGTTAAGTGGCTTCCTTATATAGCTGACTAACACAAAGGCAGCAAAATATAAAATATGTTGGACATGTATAACGTACGTACAATACAAAACTTAACAACTAGTCAATAGTCACTGGCTTAAAAAAATGACGAAAACTCAAGATTAAGGTGGTAATAAATGCAAAGGATATCACAAGAAGTGGAAGAGGATAAAACTGTTATTCGATAATGCCGATAAGGGAAAGACAATTGAGGGAAATGTACGTGGGAGGGAGAAAACAAAAGGCATTGAAAATAGGGCCAAAATACGGAACATAAAACACAGTACTGTAACAGAAAAAATATGAATAAAGTTAAGTAAGCATATTTAGGCACTCAAAATTTTCAACAGGATTGCGATGTCTCGTATCAAATTGACCATTTAGTGTATGTTGTGGGAAATAATTCTTGGAAAGTACTGTCTCAATTTCTTCCAAAATACTTAGGGTTTACTTTTATTTTCACTGTATAAAATGATTACATTATTCGACAGACTGGTAACAGAAGGCCTTTGTCCATGGAAGTGTGCACTCGAAGCCGATTTTGAATCGGTTAAATTCAGACATTCTCGAAATCTGATGTCAAAATCCCTTCCTGTTTGGTCAGTGTACGTGTTGGATATTACTTTCGATTCGCGGTATATTCTTTGTGTCTGTATCTGCTACTGATATTATCTGGTATGAAACAGGTGTATTTTATATTTTTAGCACAATGGTTGCAGCTATCTTCTACGATATTCTTCTGAAGTGTGGAAACCAACAATCTATATCTTCATCCTCAATCTCATGGTCTGCATTAATCAGCGTTACATAATCTCACCTAGAGCCACGAAAGGTGGGTGGCATTACCTTTTTAAAAATACCTTTATTAATGTTATTCTCAAAATTAGCATTTAGCCAGTGCTGTACACTTTACATTGAATGAAATCATATTTTCTTCCTAAGGCGTTCTTCCTCAATGGAAAGTTTTACATCATATAAAGCAATGGCCTGAATGAAGCCATTTTGTATGTTGATTGATTATTACAAGTTTTGTGAATAACAGGATCGGTAGTAGTTGCTTTCCTGTGTATATCGAATTAAGGTTAAAATTGTTTGTAGTGGTCAAAATGTAGAAGCAAGGAAGCATTTCATTCCCGTTATACCGGGCTGTGAAATGGATTTTCCGACGTAAACAGTTTAACTGATTCACGACATTGCAACAATTATCCGTTTTCCCTTTGTATAAAACCAGGATATCGCCCACACATCTACTCTACAGTATTTTTTGGGATGACTTGGAAAATTTGTCATAACGTCATATTCAAAGGTAGTCATAAAAATATTGGCCAAATAGCATGCCAATACTGATTACATGGCCATTCCTTGATTCTGAATCTAAGCATAATTATGGAACTTAAAATAGTTATATTTCAAAACAGTATCAAGTAGGGTGAGGAGGTCATTGATCTCATCTGCAAGCGAATTAGTGTTTTTCATAAATTTTAAGCAATGATGTCCAGTACTTCGGCTAAAGGAACGTTGGGATACATATTCTGAACGTCCAGTGGCGTAAGTTCCTGTCGTGATGGATAGATTGACAAGTTTTTCAATAAGATTCTCTCTGTACTGAACATAGTAGATTGCAGGAAGTCTATAATGTTTATTAAGGTATTTGGCAAGGGACTTTTTGATGTAATTTCCTAACCTCTCTGGATTACTTAAAGGTCTGACAGCAGATTATCCTTGTGTAGCTAAGTTGTTCCCTTAACTTATGGGCTGTTTGGATCTCTGGAATAAGTCTCTTTTCCTGAAATTCTTTAAGGAAAATTTTAATAGCATTGTCTACCTTGTTTAAATTAACTACATTTTCTAAAGTAAAGTCAGTTTCACATTTGAGGATATGATTTTCAGTTAGAAACTATTGCAATTATTCAACATAATGGCTCCCTTGTGTTATCATGGAAGTTTTACTTTTATCTGCCTGGCTAATTAATTTTTGATGTTCATGAAGATTCGTATTTATAGATAAAATAATCTGTCGTGTACATTGTATTGTATTGTATTTTATTGAACTGAAGACCCAGAACTGACGGAGACGCTTCGTCCCCGCCGTAGCACTCAGTGGTTCTCATCCTCACAGCGGGCTACAGCAGTCCACTCACCTCACCGCCACCCAGCACCGAGCCCAGGGTTATTGTGCTGTTCGGCACCCAGTGCCCACTCCCCTCCCTCCCCCTGGGAACGTCTCACACCTCACACCAGACGTGTGTATTCCCAAATGTCTGCATAGTACAGGAATTATGGTGTACAACTACAGTAGTGCTCAAAAAGTATCCGAAAGACCAGAATTGTATTTCGCCTGATTCGCATGTAACCCGCATAACACAGATGTCTAGCAGGTCCTCTAATCGCTCCTCAGTTCAGTCGTTTGACTATTGGAAATGGTTCCAACAAGTCACCACTAGAAAACACTGCTCTGTATCGCAATAACTCAAGACGTAAAGTAATACCACGATACCACAAATATCAGGGAACAGCTTATCACAGATAAGACTGTCCTTAAGGCCTGTAAGCTCACATTTATTACAATAAACCTGAAATGTTACCAATTACTACGTCAGATAGGTAATGCCTGTAGTAAGTTCGTCATATTCATGGTTTCCTCTTCAAAGTAAACTACCGTACTTATTATTTAACACAAAATGACATTAAAAATTTAACTAAATCACGAGCAGCTAGTTGAGAATATGTATGAACTTCAAATGTCACGACGAACCGTCTTGTTCTGCATATGGATTCAAACCCAGGTCATTGAGATTAACCAAAGATTTCGTGACTGCCGGAAACTAATAGTCATTCCTGACTAGGCATACAGAGAGGGATATACCTCAATTTTAGACAGTATCAGTTAGCAAATATCAAATTTAAATTACATGTTGTTGTTGCGGTCTTCAGTCCAGAGACTAGTTTGGTGCAGCTCTCCATGCTACTCTATCATGTGCAAGCTTCTTCATCTCCCAGTACCTACTGCAGCCTAAATCCTTCTGAATCGGTTTAGTGTATTCATCACTTGGCCTCCCTCTACGATTTTTACCCCTTGCGCTGCCCTCCAATACTAAATTGGTGATCCCTTGATGCCTCAGAATATGACCTACCAACCGATCCCTTCTTCTAGTCAAGTTGTGCCACAAATTTCTATTCACTCCAATTCTATTCAATACCTCCTCATTTGTTATGTGATCTACCCATCTAATCTTCAGCATTCTTCTGTAGCACCACATTTCGAAAGCTTCTATTCTCTTCTTGTCCAAACTATTTATCGTCCACGTTTCACCTCCATACATGGCTTTACTCCATACAAATACCTTCAGACACGACTCCTGCCGATATTAACAAATTAATCTTCTTCAGAAACGCTTTCCTTGCCATTGCCAGCCTACATTTTATATCCTCTCTACTTCGACCATCATTAGTTCTTTTGCTCCCCAAATAGCACAACTCCTTTACTGCTTTAAGTGTCTCATTTCCTAATCTAATTCCCACAGCATAACGCAAACAATTTTAATGGACGGGAATTCCTACCCAGCATTTACTGTTCCTGTTAACGAACTACCAGAGATGTTAAATATTGCTTCTTCACAAGTAATTTACTTGAAATGCCGTGAGGTAAAGCTTTGTGTTGGACAGGGTTTCGAACCCAGAGGCTAATCGGATTGATTTCGAAGCACAATTAACTGTGACATATCGGATTTTCTCGGCAGTAGCTAGATGTTTTAACTGAAATGACGAGACGAAACATTAATTTCTTCCTTCCCAGGACTCCAACCCGGCACCTATCGCTGTTATGTTCTAGAGAAAACGAACGTTAAATATGGGTTTGTTACCCCAGCAGCGACATGTGAGCATGTTTGAACTAGAAATAGTATGACGGAGAGTTAAGTGGTGAATGGGAATCGAACCCCACACATATCGTTGTTGACTACACACAAAGAGACGTCAGTTATCGAATTTTTCTCCACCAGGAACTCGGAATAACATCCTTGAACTTAACAGCAGTTCTGTGTCTCACTGGGAGTCAAAAACTTCAGATATCGGTAGTTTTGACAACGAATGAAAATACATTAAAAATTAAAAATTTTATCCACCAGCAGATAGGTGTTCTCATGCTAGAGCTTGGTAGCACACAATGAAAACTGTAGTGCCGGTCCAGGATTCGAACCCATTTACGCGCAATATGTGGATGTGTTGAGAAATCTCCAGTTTTGAACAAACAACAAATTGTAGTCGACCTGTATTGTCACAAAGGGATTAAATTCCGCGTTAAGGACGGTCTGAGTTGCCTTCCAAGTTCAGAACCAATTTTGACGACATACAGAAGCTCCAATAAAAGATGGAATAAATGTCCTGTGACCCAACATAGCGTTTGTTTCGTCACTAGAAATAAATAACTAGTATAAGAGAGGTTACTGGTGATAGAGTTTCTACATATCACCACTCCTGACTTCATTGTGGTTCAACCTAACGTCTACTTGACAGAGAAGGAATACCATGTTTAATGTGAATTTCAGACCACAATGGCATTATCCCTTCTTCTCTTGGAGTAGCCAAAAGAGAATAGATTCTGAATCTCCCTATCAAAAATCGTTGGCAGAAGTTGGAATCGGACCCACACAATAAGTATATGAACCTATCTTCAATCCAACATACCACTAAATTCTCTTCTCTGTGACTCATTTTTCTATCAGAACGCCGTTGCGCCACACTGGATGAGAATTCTGACACACAGGTCCCTGTAGTGGTTTGCAGCATGTTCAGTACATTCATTTACTTGGTTGACCGAATCGCAATGAACTAGCTGCCTCGGCTACACAGTGCATATATTCAACTCTATTTTGTAATCATCGAAATAAAATCACGCAACTGCCACCTACACAGAAATGTCAACAGTGTAGGATGCAGAAATTAAAACAGGAAGCGTTCCTCTCCACTTGAGCTACTCTACTGCACTATCTGCTTGTTGTTGTGGTCTTCAGTCCAGAGACTGGTTTGATGCAGCTGCCCATCCTACTCTATCCTGTGCAAGCTTCTTCATCTCCCAGTACCTACTGCAGCCTATATACTTCTGAATCTGTTTAGTATATTCATCTCTTGGTCTCCCTCTACGATTTTTACGCTCCACGCTGCCCTCCAGTACTAAATTGGTGATCCCTTGATGCCTCAGAATATGACCTACCAACCGATCCCTTCTTCTAGTCAAGTTGTGCCACAAATTTCTATTCTCTCCAATTCTATTCAATATCTCCTCATTAGTTATGTGATCTACCCATCTAATCTTCAGCATTCTTCTGTAGCACCACATTTCGAAAGCTGCTATTCTCTTTTTGTCTAAACTATTTGTCATCCACGTTTCACCTCCATACATGGCTATACTCCATACAAATACCTTCAGACACGACTCCTGCCGATATTAACAAATTTCTCTTCTTCAGAAACGGTTTCCTTGCCATTGACAGCCTACATTTTACATCCTCTCTACTTCGACCATCATTAGTTCTTTTGCTCCCCAAATAGCAAAACTCCTTTACTACTTTAAGTGTCTCATTTCCCAATGTAATTCCCGCAGCATCACCCGATTTAATTCGACTACATTCCATTATCATCGTTTTGCTTTTCTTGATGTTCATCTTATATCCTCCTTTAAAGACACTGTCCATTTCGTTCAGCTGCTCTTCCAGGTCCTTTGCTATCTCTGACAGAATTACAATGTTATCGGCGAACCTCAAAGTTTTTATTTCTTCTCCATGGATTTTAATTCCTACTCCGAATTTTTCTTTTGTTTCCTTTACTGCTTGCTCAATATACAGATTGAACAACATCGGGGAGAGGCTACAACCCTGCCTTGCTCCCTTCCCAACTACTGCTTCCCTTTCATGTCCCTCGACTCTTATAACTGCCATATGGCTTCTGTACAAATTGTAAATAGCCTTTCGCTCCCTGTATTTTACCCCTGCAAGCTTTAGAATTTGAAAGAGAGTATTCCAGTCAACATTGTCAAAAGCTTTCTCTAAGTCTACAAATGCTAGAAACGTAAGTTTGCCTTTCCTTAACCTATTTTCTAAGATAAGTCGTAGGGTCAGTATTTTAAAGAATTCGGGTTAGTGTTTTGCAGCTCTGCCCTATTAAACTGATAGATCGGAAATTGTCACATCTGTCAACAACTGCTTTCTTTGGGATTGGAATTATTATATTCTTCTTGAAGTCTGAGGATATTTCGCCCGTCTCATACATCTTGCTCACTAGATGTTAGAGTTTTATGAGACCTGGCTCTTCCAAGGCTGTCAGTAGTTCTAATGGAATGTTGTCTACTGGCGGGACCTTGTTTCGACTTAGGTCTTTCAGTGCTATGTCAATCTCTTCACGCAATATCACATCTCCTATTTCATCTTCATCTACATCGTCTTCCATTTCCACAATGTTGTCCTCAAGTAGACCGCTCTTGAATAAACCCTCTGCATACTCCTTCCGCCTTTCTGCTTTCCCTTCTTTGCTTAGAACTGGGTTTCCATCTGAGCTCTTGATATTCATGCAAGTGATGCTCTTTTCTCCAAAGGGGTCTTTAATTTTCCTGTAGGCAGTATCTATCTTACCCCTATTGATATGCGCCTCTACATCCTTACATTTGTCCTCTAGCCATCCCTGATTAGCTATTTTGCACTTCCTGTCGATCTCATTTTTGAGACGTTTGTATTCCTTTTTGCCTGCTTCATTTACTGCATTTTTATATTTTATCCTTTCACCAATTAAATTCAGTATCTGTTCTGTTACCCAAGGATTTCTATTAGCCCTCTTCTTTTTACCTACTTGACCCTTTGCTACCTTCACTATTTCATCTCTCAAAGCTACCCATTGTTCTTCTACTGTATTTCTTTCCCCCATTCTTGTCAATCGTTCCCTAATGCTCTACCTGAAGCTCTCTACAACCTCTGGTTCGTTACAAGGCCAGATCAGTCAATCATCCAGACTGTTGCCCCTGTAACTACTGAAAACGCTGCTGCCCCTCGTCAGGAACCACACGTCTCAACAGATACCCCTCCGTTGTGGTTGCACCTACGGTACGGCTATCTGTATCGCTGAGGCACGCAAGCCTCCCCACCAACGGCAAGGTCCATGGTTCATGGGGTTTGGGGTCTCCGAACCGTAATGGACGCTTTATCACAGGTCAGCACGTTACCACAGAGCTAGCGAAGAGGGATGCGTCTAAGCATGCTCTTACAAGGATAGTTGTGGCTAGAACTCGTAAACCGCTATTTAAAGGAAGAGATTAGTTGCGATTTCCACGTGCAACGACTTTTCTGGGCTGAAAACCGTAAATTTAGAATTTTTTGTTACACCTCAAGCGATAATAACTCAGATTATTCAATGGAAATTACAGGAAAAATCAAATGAAACTTGAGGCTTAATTCCGTGCACGCCAGGAAGTAACTTGTCGATCACAGAGTTGCCAAACATACCTGGCCTTGTTGCCAAATCTCAGATACAGTACCAGATGGAAGAAGACGAACCGATGCGATCCTACAGCGGGAGGTACAGCTTCTGATTCGCATTACTGTAACTAGGTTTAGGGACTGGAACGTAGTTCCTAATAATACTGAGAACTGACTGCAAAGTAAGTATCATAAATCAGAACTCTCATAGTTGCTTTTATATTTCTTTCGTAAGTGTACTCAAAACTAAGAAACTCATTCACGGACGTTTTCGTGCCTCGCCGATAGTCAAGCACAACAACCAAATAAAAATAAAAAAAGAATGTGTGTGAAAAGAATGTGTGTGTGTGTGTGTGTGTGTGTGTGAGAGAGAGAGAGAGAGAGAGAGAGAGAGAGAGAGAGAGAGAGCGAGAGAGATAAAAATAAAAAAGAATGAGAGAGAGAGTAAAAAATTGTTGTACAGAAATTGAATCATGGTATGTAAAGAAATCTTTCATTAAAATGACACATTCCACATCATTGCGAAATGTCGTATTCATGATCTATGGAGCAAGTATTAATCTAATCAAATCTAATCTAATCTAATCATATCATATTGCTGACTAGCCATGAAGAGTCATGAATTACCGAAATTTTCGCCAATATCAGCAACCAAATGTAAACTGGAAAATAAAAGACGACAGTTTTTGTAATAAACCAGGACTCCTGCCAAGACCCTTTCGTCCCTGTTAACTAACCACGAAAGATGTCTGTTGTACCTCCATTCAGAAATAACAAAGTGTGCATGCATTTAAAGATGAAGCGCATGATGTTAAGTTCTGTGACGGAGATACGAACCCAACACGTAATCGGATTGTTAACTAAGTAAAATCAAATGTTACATATCGGTTTTTCTTACCAGCTCCTAGTTGTTTGAATCTAAAATAAGGACACAAATTCTTGTGTTTCTGAGCGACAATCGAACTGCACCCCTACCGTCCTTCTTTACCATCCATGAATAAAACTTAAATAACAATTGCTTACTCACCAACAGTAAGATGTGTGTGTGTGTTTGACCAGAAATGCCGACACCTATTGCGATTGTTTGCAACACATGAACAGACATTAAAAATGGACGCTAATTTTCACTAGCAGGCCGGTGTGCACGTGATAGGGCTTGAAATGAAATTATGAATATTTTTGTAGTGGACCAGGATTCGGACCAGCACGGATTCAAAAAGTACCGTTCTTGTGAAACACAACTAGCTCTTTATTCTCACGAAGTAATGATTGGTATCGACAGCGGAGCTCAAATTTATTACACAATTCTAGAGTTCCAGAAGGGTTTTGACGTTGTGCTTCACAGGAGCCGTCTAATAAAATTGCGTGTCTATGGAATACCGTCTCAGTTGTGTGACTGGATCTGAGATCTCTTCTCGGAAAGGTCTCAATACGTAGTGACGGATAAAAAGTCATTGAGTAAAGCAGAAGAGTTATCCAGCATTCCCCAAGCAACGTTATAGGGCCTCTCCTGTACCTAATCTAGATAAAAGATTTATGAGATAATCTGAGCAGCCCTCTTAGATCGTTTACAGATGGTGCTGGCGTTTACCGTCTATTAAAGTCATAAGAAGATCAAAACTAATTGCAAAACAACTCAGACACGATATCTGAATGGTGGGAAAAGTGGAAATTGTCTCTCAATAAGAAAATGTGTGATGTCATTCACATGAGTACAAAACGGTATCCGTTAATGATCGATTACACTATAAATTACACAAACTGAAAAGCTGCTAGTTTGGCTATATACATATGATTTTAATTACGAACAACGTAAGATGAAATGAACATATAGAAAAAGTTGTGGGGAATGCAAACCAAAGACTAAGTTTTATTGGCGGGAAAGGTAATGATACTGCCTACACTACGCTTGTTCGTCGTCTGCTACAGTACTGCTGTGCTGAAAGGGATAATTGCCGGATATGATTGACGGAGGACATCGAAAATGTTCAGAGAAGGGGAATTCGTTTTGTACTATCGCGAAATAGGGGAGACAGTGAAACGAATATGATAAGTGAGTTGGGATGGCATCATTAGGGCAAATTTGTTTTACGTTGCGGCGAGATCTTTTCACATAATTTACATCACAAACTTTCTGCCCTGAATGTAAAAATATTTTATTGTCGCCATCATATGATCATTATAACAAAACAAGAAGAATCAGAGCTCGTTCAGTATAATTTAGGTGTTCGTTGTTCCCACTTACTGTGAGTGAGTAGCACAGTAGAGGAATAGTCTGAAGATGATTTGAAGATTCCTTTGCCAGGTACTTAAGTTTGAATTGTAGAGTAGTCATGCAGATGCAGAATCTGCGAATGGGATTATTTTGTGTACGTCATTTTTGCCACTGTCTCTGCGCTATGCCCCTCTCCGTCATTACCTTCTTATAATGCCAGAAGAGCCTCCTTCATCTTACTATCTTCTTCGTTTGCCCATTTTTGAAACACGTCATATATCTGATCGAGTTGGTGATTCATGTGAAAAGGTTTCCGATGTATTATGACCACACGACAGGAGTTCATAGACTTTAAACGCGGTACGGTACCAGGAGCTCGGTGCATTGGACGTTCCGTTTCGGAAATCGTTGGGTCATTCAATATTCTGACATCCACAATGTCAAGATTGTGCCGAGAATACCAAATTTCACGCATTATCGCTCACCACGGACAACGCAGTGGCCGGGAACCTTTCACGTGACGACAGAAAGCAGCGACGTTTGCATAGATCTGTCAGTGCTAACAGACAAGTAACACTGAGTGCAATTACCGCAGAAATCCAGGTGGGACGCACGACGAACGTATCCGTTAGGACAGTTAGCGGAATTTGGGCGATAATGGGTTCAGGATACAGACGCCCGACGCGAGTGCCTTTGCTGACAGCACGACATCGTCTACAGCGCCTCTCCTGGGCTCGTGACCATAACTGCTGGACGCTATATGACAGGAAAACCCTGGTCTTGACAAAGAAGTCCCGATTTCAGTTGAGAAGAGCTGATGGTAGGGTTCGAGTGTGGCGCAGACCCCAGGAAGCCCCACTGTACCAGCTGGTGGTGGCTCCTTAATGGCCACTTTTGTGACTTTTGTCACCTTATTGTAAGTTTCCTGTCATGTTTGGGCGAACTACTTTAATCACCACCCACCACGCCCTCGGCCTGCATGCAAGTTAGTTTTCCTCATCGCTGTGCATTCTGTTACTACGGAAGTTACCTCTTCCATGATTAGCGAAGCTACTTCTACTGCGTACTCATACTGTATTAATTTGTTATCCATTTCGGCCACCCCCGTCAGACACATTCACTTGCCGGAAATTTCGTTGCCCAGAGTTTCATGCCAGTGATCCTCATTATCTTGTTTTCCAAAAATTCGTCGATTTTTTTACGTTTACTCCCGACGTAACGTTCTGAGTCGTATTACTATCTCAGACTTAGACGTTCTGTCTTTCAGAAATGGGGGTTTTCGAACTCATTATTTCATGGAAACGTTACCATGATTGTTTGGCATTCGTGTGACGACAAATTGGGGGCGCGATTTGTCTTGTTTTTGAATAGTCCAGAATTCTTCCAAAACATTTTCCTTGAGTTGTGTAAATGCCATATTGGTAGCGGTAGACTAGAAGCTCCATTTCCTTGCATTACCTACTAGTCACATCATTTGGTAGTATTCGTTCATAGTTCTTTATAAAACCTAAGGGGTTCAACCCCCTGTTTCTTCAGTGTGTCATACTTCCCTTCTGTGCTCTGTAGTTTAGGTTTTTGTACTACTAGTGGAATTCTGCTCGTCTTATTCTGTAACTGTTGTTGCAACGATTCCACTTCATTGCAAATATCTCTGGTAGTATATCTGAACAGTCGAAACTGCGCTTCTTATTGATGAAATACCCACATTTATTTTTGCAGAAATTTCTTTTTTTAATACCGGAACTAATATCTGCATCTTTCCATCTATCATCGGCTCAACCCTCTCTTTGATTCGCCATATTTCGGAATCAGATCTAGCTGCGATGTCAGTAACCTGCATCTGAACACCTGATGTGCTGCCGGAAAGTACACCTGGAAATAAGACTCCGAGTTTGATCCGATGGTGGTATGTATCACCGGGGAATGGTAGATGTACTGATAATGGTTTCAACGTCGTCCGCCAACAGATAGCGTAGTGGCATATCTACCAGAGCACCATCGGTGTCTACCCTATAATAGGGAATGCTCACAGCCAGAAGACTCAGTTTAGTGCAAACGTGTAAAACAAGCAGGTAGCTATGTTACGGAATCGCACTCGTGCTTCCTACGTTTGAAGGGGGTGAAACTGTAGTCTTCCGCGTGGCGGGATTAACCTTTCGGAGAACTGTCACCCAGTCAATAGTCAATAGTGCAACGATGCTGGTATCAGTGGTCACGTGAACTTTCTCACACCGGTAGACAAAGTTCTGGATGTCCACGCAGTACAGACGCCCGCCAGGATTGTCGTATTGTAGGGGCAGCAGTGGCAGATCGTGTACCTACCAGAGAACAGTTACGATGGCTTGTCAGGCCAGACGTGTCAACACGAACTGTTTGCGAACCGGTTATTAGCAGTAGGACTATCCCCGTGAAACTGAACGTGCTGTGCAAGATGTGGCGCAACTTCCCTGGCAAGCACGATCTCCGGAGTTGTCTTCAGTCAAGCACTTGTGGGATGTGATAGATTGAGAAGCGATTTCTGCGACTCGTCAAACAGTGACTCTTACAGAACTACGTCAGCATGTGATGTGGAGCAGGCGTAGCATAACGTATCGCAGGACAGCATTTGCCGTCCGTACGATCGACCCGATACCAGATTCAGGGCCTGTATTGCCGCCTGTCAAGGCTACACCACGCACTAATGTGGTTGTTACCACACAGGCCCACACCTGCTACTCAAGAACAGATTGTGGTATCGGTCTGTATACGCTATCATTTCATGTACTCCATATACACTGTTGCAACAATAAATCTTGAGTGAACTGGAAATCTTTAAGAGGGTGTACTAATTGTTTTCCGCCAGTGTATTACATTTTCGTAGAATTCATAGATTTATCAAGCTCTATAAAGTGATTGCTTTGTTGTGGCAAAATAGGTAATTTCGTCTTCAGTTTGTCTTCCAGTTTCTTATTATTTTCTTCAAACTAACTAGAAGAATCAGTTTACAATTCTTTCAGATTAGCCTTCATTTCCTTGTTATTTTCTATTAAGTTTGTTGTGAAATAATTATGTAAACCACGCAAATTACTGTTTAACACACCTATATTACCCCTCAGGTGCCTAAACATTTCCCTTATTTTGGTCTTGAAAGGTTGTTGCCCCTCTATTACGCTCTGGTCTAGTAAACTGTTTTTTGGTTCGCGAGTTTCAGGTTCCGTTTGCATATCCACTGGACGTGGAATGCATGGTTCTGACTTCGTACGTCTTTGTCACGGTTTAGCATCCTGTTTCGTTACTCTCTTTCCTGCGTGCTGTTGCGTGAATGCACTCCAATAAATTTTTCCGCTACGTTTTGGAATAATTTTCCGTCACTGTTTTGTAGCTTCACGTCCTTATACTTCATCGAAATCTAGCATAAACATTTTATGTTGTTTAAATACACGCCTATTTGTGCGGATGGTTTGCATCGAAATTTTCCGTTACGTCAGGCTACGTGACTGGAAGTTTTCGAAACATAGTCTGTTCATGCAATTAAAAATTAGGGAAGTCCTGTCACGGGCAAATCGCGCAACTGGACTTTTTCTTTATTACGTCACAGTTTACGACACAGAGTTTCTTGTAAGTCCTGCCATGAGAGAGCTATGTGTGAGGGAACCCGTGAGATTTTACGTAAAGTCACTTTGTGCTTTTACGTGCCAACTAACTGCTTAAAATCGCTTCACGTTTCTCATTTGACACTTTCAAAAAAACTCATGTTTCTGGTAACAGTTAATCTTATAAATGTGTGTCGGATATATTAATATCGTTTAAATTCAACATGTGTGGTTAAAACTTTTACACTGGATTACGGAAATTATTCTACTGCGACATCGGCTGCTGTACGCGCAGTCGGACACTAGGTGTCGTCTACACAGCCGTGGTCAGTGACCTTGACTGTAGCACAGATTGTAATTTTTGGCCTTCGCAAAAGTGATCACTGTACGCAAATGATTCGCCCTATCACTCACTAGAGTATTTGACTTCTATTTATTTGTACAAATAACAAAATTAATAAAACTTTTCTTTATGAACCGAACCGTGTGCTCACTAAATGGATTGTTATTCAACAATTAAGAGGATTGACTACCATTTCCGAAGGAACTGATGGACGTAGGGACTTGATCGTAAAATTCACCTACTATTATAAAGCCCCTACCTTAAACATAGCACTGCCAACCTTCAGTATCGTTTTGGTTCTGTAAATACATCAATCTATTGAACAACTTATGCCGCAACCGCAGAGAAAGAGATGACTGTGTCTCACCTTAGTAAAGAAATATTATGTCTAGAGTCTCATGGTCGCCAAACTCTGAAGGCTCTACTTTAGTTATAATTAACTTTGAAATTTACTGTGAATTTAAAAGCTAATCTATTTACTGTGATTTGTCCTCAAAACTCTAAGATGGAAATAAAACGTATTAATCCTAATACCACGTTGTGGCAGCCATCTTTGAACTGTTTTACGTAATGAACTACCGAAATTCTTAATTGAATTGTCAACTCTCAATTAGCAAACTTTCGACAACAAATATAAAACTGAAGGCGAAGAAAGCGTAGAGTTTAAATTTTTCATGTTTAAATGTTCTGCATTTGCATTCTGAAGTACAATGTTCTGGAAACATGATTACGATTCTAAAGATCGTAATTTTTATACAAGTAATTATTTGCTGTAAGTCACACAGTTTTTGGTGTAGAATAGTGATGTAATGATCAACTAAAAGTATGATCACTCTTGCTAGTAAACTGAAATGTACAATTAATTTCTGTTATTTCACTTTGCCCTTTCTTGAGTGTTACTACAGGGTTATTACAAATGATTGAAGCGATTTCATAAATTCACTGTAGCTCCATTCATTGACATATGGTCACGACACACTACAGATACGTAGAAAAACTCATAAAGTTTTGTTCGGCTGAAGCCGCACTTCAGGTTTCTGCCGCCAGAGCGCTCGAGAGCGCAGTGAGACAAAATGGCGACACTAGCCGAAAAAGCGTATGTCGTGCTTGAAATGCACTCACATCAGTCAGTCATAACAGTGCAACGACACTTCAGGACGAAGTTCAACAAAGATCCACCAACTGCTAACTCCATTCGGCGATGGTACGCGCAGTTTAAAGCTTCTGGATGCCTCTGTAAGGGGAAATCAACGGGTCGGCCTGCAGTGAGCGAAGAAACGGTTGAACGCGTGCGGGCAAGTTTCATGCGTAGCCCGCGGAAGTCGACGAATAAAGCAAGCAGGGAGCTAAACGTACCACAGCCGACGGTTTGGAAAATCTTACGGAAAAGGCTAAAGCAGAAGCATTTCTTAAACAGGAGATTGGAAAACCGATGGATTGGTCGTGGTGGTGATCATGATCAACAATTCATGTCATGGCCTCCACGCTCTCCCGACTTAACCCCATGCGATTTCTTTCTGTGGGGTTATGTGAAAGATTCAGTGTTTAAACCTCCTCTACCAAGAGACGTGCCAGAACTGTGAGCTCGTATCAACGATGCTTTCGAACTCATTGATGGGGACATGCTGCGCCGAGTGTGGGAGGAACTTGATTATCGGCTTGATGTCTGCCGAATCACTAAAGGGGCACATATCGAACATTTGTCAATGCCTAAAAAAACTTTTTGAGTTTTTGTATGTGTGTGCAAAGCATTGTGAAAATATCTCAAATAATAAAGTTGTTGTAGAGCTGTGAAATCGCTTCAATCATTTGTAATAACCCTGTACATTGAGAATTTTACTTTACTGAAAAAAATGAGGCGACCGGAGTGGCCTAGCGGTTCTAGGTGCTACAGTCTGGAACCGCGCGACCGCTACAGTTGCAGGTTCGACTCCTGCCTCGGGCAGGTTACTTAGGTTTAGGTGGTTCTACGTTCTGGGGGACTGATGACCTCAGAAGATAAGTCCCATAGTGCTCTGAGACATTTGAAAAAAATGAAAATCTTGCCTTGTGATAGCTTACGTCGTAATATGTGTGATGGTGGTTGCGTCATCAGAACGGTAGCGATCTATGAACTCTTCACGTGTCTGATAAATTAAAACATGCCAAGCTACATGACACTTCCCAGAGCCATTGTTGCAGCAGCCGCCATGGCTCACAGGTTTTCACAGCGTCATAAGTCCGGAAATTATTCTATCCACGACTTTATGATTTCAGAGTCGTCTTCACAGAGTGTAAGTGAAAAGTCACACCACTTAGATGAAGGTTAGACGCACTATGTAGCACCACAACAATTTTACATACGCGGCAGCCACAAAGCGCCTTCACTACTCAAGGTTTCGTAACTGTCTGCCTTACCTCTCCAATTGTGCTTGTCACAACGGTACACACCAAGCCTATCGTCCAATCCGATTCCTTCAATTTTGCGGTATTAATTTTACTTTTAATTAACTTGGTGTCTAAATCTTTGGAGTAAGGCCGTCGCTTACAATTAGAGAATAGATGTTACATCTTTTCATCATTTTAAATAAAAGCACATGTAAAAATTAATACACTTTACAAGAATCCAAAGATGCATCTATTGCGAACCTCCACACATTGTCTCAAGATTAATCAATAGCTGTATCGAAAGCGATTTTAAAGAGAAATATTTTTAATGTGTTTGAGTATAATTGTTCCGTTACAATGGTCAACAAAAGAAATGCAGTTGCTCAACGAAAATAGGAAGTGAGTAATATTCAGGGAATGACAGGAATACAATAATATAAATCCCTTAGCAATAAAATAAATACGAAGTGCGGGCCAGCCAAGGTGAAATGGCTGCAGGATAGAGGTGTAGAAATCAAAAAATAAATTATCGTCGGGATGACTTACTCGGCATACAGAAATGTGACAAGAACCTTCGATGAAATTAAAGAGTGGTAACATTAAGAGCGAAATGTGAATTTCTATGTTAAACGCAGAGGAGAGAGCGTGTAGGTTAACGGAGTAAGATGAAGTCCTTTATGATAGGAAGGAAATGTCTGATGAAATGATAGAAGAAGAAATTGTAATCGATATGGAAACCTTAGCGGATCCAGTACTAGAGTCAGAATTTGAAGAGCTCAAAGAGATCAAGAAGACCTGAGACCAAATAAGACAGAAGGGATAGATAACATTTCAACTGAATATCTGGCAACGGAACATCGGGCATTCAAAAAAATTACATCCACACAATTCCGAAGTTGGCAAGGGCAGAAAACTGCGAGAAATCTCAAACAATAAGCTCAACAGCTGTCGATTCAATTTGCTGACGAGAATAATGTACAGAAGAACGGAAACTGAAGTTGAGGATCTGGTAGATTACCACCAGTTTGGCTTTACGAAAGGGAAAGGGACTAGAGAGGTAGTTCCAACGTTGTTCTTAATAATGGCGATAAGAATGAAGAAAAATCAAGACACGCTCAAAGAATTTATCGACGTAGAGAAAGCGTTTCACAATATAAAAAGGCAAGGGATGGTCGAAATTCTGAGAAAAGTAGAAGTAAACTATAAGAAAAGATAGGTAACAAACAACATGTATAAGAACCAAAAGGGCCAATAAGACTGGGAGGTCAAGAACGAAGTGTTCAGATTAAAAAGGGTGTAAGGAAAGGATGCAGTCTTTCATCACTATTGTTCAGTTTACATATCGAAGAAGCAATGACGGAAATAAACTAAAGGTTCAAGAGTGAGATTAAAATTCAAGGTGAAAGGATGTCAAAATATGGTGTATGTAATGAACAGTCTAATGAGTACAGAATTTGAATTGGGAGTGAACAGGGAAAAGGCAAAAGTAATAAAGAAGCACAGGAATGAGAACAGCGAGAAACTTTACAGCAAAATTGATGATCGTGAATTAACTCGGAAGCAAAATAATCTACGAAGAACGAAGCCAGGAGGACATAAAATGCGAACAAACACAGGCAATGAGGGCATTCCTGGCCAAGGGAAGTCTACTGGTATCAAGCATAGGCCTTAATTTGAGGAAGAAATTTCTGACAATATACATTTGGAGCACAACATTTTATGGTGGTGATCGATAGACTTACAAAGGGTTATTTAATGCTAAAAGTTGACCAGAATTACTGTTTGGTGTTTTCTGTCAGTGTGGTCCTAGAGAACATATTTGTAGGATGATAATGAAACTATATAGTTGAGACGTTCCCTGGAAACAACGAATTAACGTACATTAAGTCGATTTTCCGTTTCCTGCAGTAATTGCATCTGTACGAACAGTCTTTGTGCTCACAAATTATTATTAGCACCGGACAGACGCAACGCTCCCTACAATGATTTGACGGCCGTGCTGCTCCAAGTCGTTGTTCCAGCGACCCCAATACCAACTAGAAAACTCCCACGCCACTTTATCACTGTATCACTGTGCAATGTGCTGAGACGTATTTGTCAGAGACGGGATATCCGTAAAGTGGAATTTACGTTTTCCAACGTCACATAGAAAGTAAACAGTGACTGTAAACAAAATATGGGAAGTGATTGTGATCGTATATCCAGTACGGAGTGTGATTATGAGAGCCACCTAACTGGAAGGAAACGAAAAATTCAGGAACTGAGGCGGAGAAAGCGGTCGCGAAGAAGAAGAGGAATTCAGGACAGTGTTATGTTTCGCCGAAAATCAGCAAGGAAGTCTGTTGTAAGAATATTAGAGTCAGTAAGAAATGCTGTGCGAAGGAATCTTATCTAATAATATGCCCAACAGATCAAGAAGAGATCCTTGAACGATTTTGGGCTTTAGGTGACAGCAACACTAATGATACGTTCATGTTAAGCTTAACTGAAGAGAAAAAACCGTCCAGAACATCTAATACAGTAGATCTGTCAGAATCCTAAACCCACATTTATATATCATCCAAAATGCAACAATAGTAAGACAGTATCCTCTAAATCCCTATTCCAAAGTATTTTGCAAGTTACCGAGAATCGTTTGAAGACAATTCTAAAGGCGGTGACTGCTACTGCTCTTACAGTAGAAAACAAAAGAGGGAAGGTTGTCAAGGCAAGCCCCAAAGGAAATATTTTGATAACTATTACCATAGTGTTAAACAGTTATTCACTTCGTTCAGAGATCATTTTCTCCATGAAATGAATAGGTACTTCATATCAAGTATAAAACTTATTATACGCTCTTTAGGAAAAATAGTCTGTATCGTTTCGAAAGTCAAAAACTGATACTTGTGATTTTTGTCGGGAGTGTGAAGCTATATTGAATGTCAGTGCAAATGATTCTAGTAGAAACGTTTGTGAAAAACACAAAGTAAACGCTGCGGAGTACAATAAACCCAAGGACAAGTATTTAAGGTAGGCCAAACTTGACAACACAGATACCTTAGTGATAGAGTTTGACTACGCGCGGAACATGCCACAGTCTAAAGTGAGCATTACTGCGCAATTGTATAAAAGACTACTGTGGCTCTATGTATTTAATGTTCACTGTCACAATGACCAATCAAGTACATTTTATTGGTATCTCGAATGCTCCGGGAAAAGGTTCAAATTCTATTTGTTCCTTTTTATATGACTTCATAAGTAGAAAACTCTAGGCGCCAAACAATATTAACACTATTATACTTCTAGTGGATTCGTATGGAACACAAAATAAAATATGAGCGTGCTACGATTTTGTACTTTGCTTTCAAAAACAAACAACGTAACCATCGAATTCGTATCTCCAATGCGACCGTAACTTCGTCTTATATGGAAAAATGCCAAGGAATATTGACAACATTGAGACTGTGCCCCAATATACTTCAGTGCTTCAGAGATGCAGAAAGAATCCTGCACCCTTTGAGGTGATGAAAGGAGTGGACCTTATGAAAGAATGGGCGTCACCTTTATCACCATACTACGGCACAGAACCAAAAGGAAAGACACTACCTGGAAGATAGAAATGTGTCACTTTGTATGACAACGGAAACTCATTTTTCGACTCGTTTACTAATACGGGAAAATTCAGTCTTCCCAAATAAAGAAACGAGGATGTACATTGCCAGTGCGGAAGACGGACATGGCGATGACAAAGACGTCTCGTCCTAAGATTACGGATGCGAAGAAGAAAGATATCTTCGCACTACTGAAGTTCTTTCGAGACAACAGTGCAGAAATGCTGAAAATATAGTCGAAGGTTATGCATCTGCGGCAGCCAATGACTTCCCAGGATGCGAAACAGACACATGATCGGTAGTAACCACTCATAGACTGTTGCAGGTCGTTGTTGAGAGCGGTATTGTGTTCTGTATATGTCTGTAATTGAATAAATGCGTTTCTCTCACTTTGTAAATGATTATTTTAATACTAGGTTTAGGATGTGTTATGTTCGTTGGTAATTTTAAGCTTGAGGGATCTGCCAGATCCATCCTTTGGTTGAGGGCAGTAAATGCAAATATATTTAAATTTAAGGTCGAGGGGAGAGAAAGCAAAGGAAAGGAAATGGA
This sequence comes from Schistocerca americana, assembly GCF_021461395.2. Classification (NCBI taxonomy): domain Eukaryota; kingdom Metazoa; phylum Arthropoda; class Insecta; order Orthoptera; family Acrididae; genus Schistocerca; species Schistocerca americana. The sequence continues at coordinate 1,574,893 of NW_025726082.1, read as the reverse complement.
TTGCTGATCTCACTGCACCACACGTAACACAATGACATGCGTACCCTCGTGGACTATCTTGCCACGTCTGTCTGCCGATCCACATTCCCACTGTGCGCCACCTATCCACAGTCTGCCCACTTCCTCCATGTTCGCTACTGTCAGATTCTCGCTTGTTGTCGGACGTATCTGTTCATTTGCACTGAAGTAGGTTGATCCACTGCCCATCTAGGTGTATCAATTATATGAATGCGTGGTGTCTGTTCTTTCGGACAATTTCGAAACAACAGACGCTACACATCCATATAAGTAAATGTAATGATTGTTTTAACAAAGGTTCGCCGGTTTTATTTGGCTTCTGTCTCATACCTGTTATTAATGGATCAGTTGTCAGTAGTAGTCTGTTTATTATGTCCGGACTGCGTTCTTCTTATGACAATCTCCTGGCAAAAACATTTGTCTCTTTCTCTGCTTATTTTGGACCTCAGCTGCTTCTTCTGATAAACTGCCTATGGGTAAGAGGGCATGTTCATCGATAGTTGGGTCATGCACCAAAATCTTGTGCATAGTGGGAGGCATAAGATGCCAGAGATATACATCAACATATAGTGTTGCTGTTTAAACAGTAAACGCAGAAAATTTGTCTATCTTATGTCCACTGGAAATAGCTTTCAGAATATACCCGAATCGATAGATGAGTTGCAGAATTATATTTATTATTTCTGCTCATGTTTCGAGGTCTTCAAAAAATCTTCTACTGGTATTTCCATCATTGGTATTTCCATAGTCTTGCTCGTGAACATTTGTAGTTAATCCCAATTGATTTCTAAACGTTTCTTGTGTGGCTTTTTTCCTATCTTGAGCAAGGTTCTTTTTCTTGAGCTGATTTGCCACTTCTTGATGTTTATTTTATAGGGAAATTATAACAACAATCCGAAAATTCGGGCGTAGAGTACAGAAAGGCGCAGCTGAAGAGCTCCTGTATTTACATCTTTGGTTGCTGAATTTGAAGTACCCTTGTAAATGTAGCATCTCATTCTCGATGCTGACTCTCTTGCTGCATTACAGACCTTTGCATCTACCATAGTAATCGGCAATGTGTGGTTTCAAACTTTTGTGTAAACTGAATTCGCTGTGATCCACCACAACCCCGTTTAGAGATAAGAGATAAATAATCATTTGGAAGATCATTTAAATCCTCTTCCAAATATAACATTAATCCTTCACATCTGTGATTAGTCAAGGCTTGTAGTTGAATCTCATGTGGCAGTCACAGGGTGCCTCTTGAAGGATGCTGTAACAGGGACAGACCTCCTTTCCAGTTGTTCGGACTATTTCGTATTGTTTCTTGGCAGCGAAGCTTCCTCAAAATTTGACAAGGCTTGGATATGTGAAGTATTTTTTCTTCTTGTAAGCTTCTATGACTCTGATATAGGGCTTGTCTGTATTTAGCTCCTCGTGTAGTAGATGAAGTACTGTCTTCAATTACTTTGGAAACCTTGCCATTTCCAGATTCTCGGAGCTTCATTTGACTTGCATACGTTAATACTGCGATTCCAAATTTCTTTCGCAGTACCTGTGTCTTATGCATTTTACTGCATTCGCTCAACGATTTTGGTGGCCTAGCAACTGAAGTTATGCAACATGGGATTTCAGTGGTACCTTGTAGCTAATTATGGTTTTTTTTGAGAATGTGCTATTAACTTTCTGTAAACAATGCCATCATTTCTTTAATTGGGACTTTGATGAAGACAGTTTATGTTTAAAACGATTCTTTTCTTAATCAGGGAAGGCAGGAACTGATGATATACAGTTTTCCATAAAGTCCAAACTTTTTAGAAACTCTTCCTCAGAACATCTCTTCATAAGGTCATAGAGGCGCTTTCTTATCATAATTTTGACTTTTGAAGGACCTAGGATAAAAACAAAATGCTTTCAGAATTCATTTCGTAGATGACGTTTTGTAGAAGTGGTAAGCTATTAACGTAAAAGAATCGTAGAAATTCAAATTGCAGTACACAGCGGCTGCTTTTTTTTTAATTTCCAGTAAAGGAATGATTTTTCTGTCATACTGTATTAACACATTTGTAAGGAAGCACCCTGAAGTATAACAAAAATAATGATTACTGATACAAGTAATAAATAATACGTCTAAAAATAATTATAAATGACGGTACGTACCCGGATCTTCGGAATTCATACTGCTTTTCACCACAATTCAAGTAAAAACACACGTTAACACATTCAAAGACGCAGGGTGATTTCAAACCAGTAGAGAAGCTTCAGATGCACCGCAAGCGAGACGCAGATACAGACTAGGTCCACAGCGTATCAGTGGACAATAAGCAAATGACACACTGCCTCAGCAGTGCCTCATCTGTCAGACTGTCGCAAGAAGTTATGCACGAATCAGTTGGGTATACGCCCTGCGAGGCAATCTATGGAAGGCACATGAACTGCCCGTCTGAACTCGATAAACCCCCAGCTAGAGCAAATATGAGTGAGGTAAATGGATTGATCTGCAGTCTTAAGCCATTCTGGAAACAGGTTAAGCAGAGAAATGTAAAGCTACTCAAACTAAGTTCCAGTGAATTAACAATAGTGCTACACTTCCGCAGAGTAAACCCGATGATCCTGTGTTGCTCTGAAATTAGTAGTAAGAAAGGGAAGAACTAAACAGTTCACTCGTCAGTATGAGGACCATTACCCTGTTTTACGGGTGACATCCCTCGTAAACGAGGAGATTCAATTGTCTGATCCTACTGTGATAGTTCATTTTGACCGGCTTAAGCCGTACCAAGGCCCGGCTGTGCCACAGCCAGCTGTACCACCGAGAACTGCTCCAAGCAAACGTGTTACTGCAATAAAAGTAAAAAGGGTACATAAAATTGAATTTCTGGCTCCGCAGGGTTACAACACATCTAGTAATGGGTTCCCATGCTACAGTGCACGCAAAATGCCGTGGCCACTAGATGCACAGTCGGCAGGGGAAGCATGGGAGAGTGGCAGTGGCGGGGGTCGCTCAGAGCGTTGTAGGGGAAATGCCTAGCACTGGAGGGGAATTGCCATTCTTAAGTGAAGCCTACACTCACATTTTTGGTAAATATTAAGCAGGACCCCTCCACAGCCACACTTGCATGGTGACCATTCAGAAAGATCTGTCGGCTCTTCTTTGATTAGCATCTAAAAAGTATTCTTCCGAAAATTCAGTGATTTATTTTCGCCTAGTTTGCTATTTTATAACTTTCAGAGAAGAGTCACAAGTGGGCAATTTCGAGTAAAACCTACACGTTTCTCTTGTTGTCATGTTAAAATTTGCTTCTTTTGCCAAACCTCAGAGGATTTTATAGTCTCACCTGACTAACACATTGTGCAGACGCAGTTACGAGAGAATTCTGAAACAGTGGTTTATTAAGTTTATCAGGTGAAGTTCAAAATATATGGCGCCAAGCACTATGGAACTTAACATCTGAGGTCATCAGTCGCCTAGACTTAGAACTACTTAAACCTAACCAACCTAAGGACATCACACACATCCATGCGCGAGACAGGATTCGAATCTGCGACCGTAGCAGAAGCGCGGTTCCGGACTGAAGAGCCTAGACCCGCTCGGCCACAGCGGCCGGCATCAGGTGAAGAACTAAGGAAAAGTACCGTCAGTATTTTATGAAAAATAAGACATGTAGTGACTTCATTTACGTTATTGCAAAACTAATAGCATTTCTCGTAACACCAGCTATCGATAGCCCTAAAAAATTACATTCCTTCATCAAAAAAGTCTGTAGCTAGTGGAATAACACGGTAGATAATGAAGTATTGCGCAATAACTATACGGCAAAATATATCCTCTTTTTGTGATATCATTTGCCAAAATTTCATTTCGATGTCTCAAACCTTTTATGAAATATGAGAAATGTTGTGGATATTTCACTCTGGCTTTATCGCTGGCGCGGTGCGATCGCAAATAAATGCACTACATCATATCAGTTTTCTCGAGATTGGTGACAGTTAGAGACCTCTGACAAAGTCTAGAGAAAACTTCAATATGTTAGCAAATTTGCCGGCCGGTGTGACCGTGCGGTTCTAGACGCTTCAGTCTGGAACCGCGTGACCGCTACGGTCGCAGGTTCGAATCCTGCCTCGGACATGGATGTGTGTGATGTCCTTAGGTTAGTTAGGTTTAATTAGTTCTAAGTTCTAGGCGACTGATGATCTCATAAGTTAAGTCGTATAGTGCTCAGAGCCATTTGAACCATTTGATTTGTTAGCAAATTTCATATGCAGCTTACACCTGCTTACAGACGAACACCAAATCATGTGATTGGTAAGCATTCAGATCCGCACAATACCATATAATGCCCCCTCTTTTCCACTTCTGGGTTGACTGGAAGTATTATCGTTAACACATGAACGTGGCTCATTCTATTGGCTGTTGTCCAAGTTCAGCGTTTCACGATGACACAGTCCACACAGCATACTTCACCAATTCGTTCAACGACATAGCAACGCTCTTTCTGTTGCCAGTTATCTTATGTTAAGTAAATCTTCTGCGCTATCAGCTAATTAACTGAAATAATAATAGAACTAACGCAACACTGTGTGTACTACTGTAGGCATCCTGACTAGTATCAGACGGTGCTATAACTAAATCCTCATAAACAAGTGATAGCCACATTCACCGAGACACTTCAGCATGGCCGACAGGTGCTGTATTATGTTTGCTCTACTTACCAGTGTTGCAAGTGCCCCACCGTTCCAAAACCACCCATCGTCATCAGGTTTAATGTTTGAGCCGTTGGATAATAAGCTATGCACTGCTCACTAGGTCAATATAGTGGCTGACTTGGACTTGGCCGTTTTACAAGAAGAAGTAGCACTACAAAAAATCACCAATCGATGAATGGCATGCGAAACAATTTTGCGAAGCCAGGGCTAAACCGAAGCGCTTCACATAAGGCACATTAAACAGGTGCTTGTTACCACCCAGGGACAGCTGTGAAGCATTTCGGACGCCGTACCGCTGCAACGCACAAAGTCAGGTTGCTTCAACGAGGGCAGCGCTGTAATGAACATAATATCCGGCACCTCCGACCGAGCTGACGCTGGTCGTTGGGATAAAACTCCTCCACAAGTCTATTCTTTTACTGGCCAACACCATGAAACCCTTGCACGCCAGCGTGTGTGGCTCGCGCAAATTGAGGTCAATCTTCTGTCTACCACCGGACAAATTCGTAATGTAGCTATTGAACTAATGCAACAATAGGAGGAACTGAGGAATTGAGTCCAGCACAAATTGGTTACTAGGCACAAGGAGCAGTCAAACCTAGCCGCTACCCTGGAAGTAACTAAGGCACCACAAATTCTATTGTATAAACCCACGCAACCCAATTACATGCTACTACATTGTATGCTATTATTATTCAGCCAGGCTGACAACAAAAACCTTAACTTTGACTTATTATCCGATGAACTTTTCTTGTAAAATCATAGTAACAACTCTTTCCACAGATATAGCAAATTATATAATTTTGTTAGAAGATTTAATGAAAAAGTCCAAACGGCACTGACTAGTTTAATACAAAGGATGTAATGGCAAGGTGATTCTTCGAATTCTGTCACTCGTGACGGCATATAGGCAGAACGCTCTCAACACTGTGGTGAAGGACAGGCAACAAAACACACTGAAATTTGGCCTTGCACAAATGTAAGAACAGTTTGATGGCGTTAAGAGAAAAAGAAAGGAAAAGTGATCAGAAAATAACATATATGACCTTTATTTTGCTATCAGATTACGAAAAGTTGCATGGGTTCATATTATCATTCAGAATACCCAGACTGACGTGAGCGGTAGTCACAATGTCAAGATTTTCTTCGACATAACAATGTTTGTGAGATTTCAGGAGACAATAAATTATATTTCGGCGGCCATTGCAAGGACATTTGCAAACGTGACAGATTTCGAGATTGTGCATCTCGATTTCGAATGGGTTGTTCTTACATAGCTAAAAGTGGGAAAAGGAAGCGATGTAACGTTGCTTCATTGTATGTTAGAAACGTCAATGTAACACCATATGCGGAAATGAACAGCCATCCATAGAGTGTGCGAGTGAAACTGTTGTTGAAGAACAAGAGCGTTAATTGGAAATCTTGTGGGCTAACCACAATCTGTGGCAAAAAAGTATGGTGATTTTCCTAAAATATCTACTGAGCTACTAGGGTGTGGTGACTGTGCAAGCGCCAACAATAGATCGCAGCACAGGCATGAACAGTGCATGAAGTAAGAACAAAGTATTTGAATGAAAATTGTACGAATTTATTTTGACCTTCTCTCTTTTAATGTATAGTAACTAACGTCAGTTTGCACAGATGTGAGCTGCAAGTGGCCAAAATACATCTTCGAATCCCAAAGGATAATCTCAAATGTTAGGCCGCGAAAGGATCAATAAGGCGTGCCGAGGGTGTGGTCTGAGCGGCGCCATAGTCTGCTCTTTGATTCCGCGTCACACTGTACTGAAACCGGCCAACGTGAAATAGGTTCGGGCAAACGTCGCAGGCATTGTTAAAAATTTAATTATAAGCTAGAAAAAATTTACGGATTTAATGTTTTAATTATTTGCAGAGCGTACTGAGGTTAACCTGCACCCCTGGCAGAAATGTCATAATGGCGGCCCTCCTCTCGCCCTGTAAGGCTATAATTTTGTCAGAAGATGTAATAAAAAATCAGACCTTACAGGAAAATATTGCAGAATGAAGTAAACTGACAAGATGTTTTGAACACAACAAATAAAATGTATTATTGTAGTAAACAAATTTGAAATTGTATAGATAGTCTGAAAAAATTAAAAGTAAAAATTCTATATATTATGGTTCATAGAAGCTACTTTACCTTGATAATAGTATGAAGTATGTCGAAGAACAGTTTTTATTTGCTCATAAATTGGTAGAAGTGTATACAGAGTGTTTCAAAATTCATGTCACACACTTCTAGAGGTTGGGAGGAGACTTAGTAGATCAAGTTTAACGTAGGAACCCATATCCGGAAACGTCATACAACGACGCCACAGAGCGCCAAAGCTGTAAGCGCCGGTGCCTGTAAGTGTGTGTATATACAGAGTGATTCCATGATGATGTCACACACTTTCATGGATGATAGACAAGAATAAATGTATCAGTTTGAGGTAAGGGTCCGTGTACTGGAAGCGAACGAGTCAAAAGTTACAAGCGAAAACCATTCTAATACCTCATACAGTGGAATACATGTATTGGTACTGTCATTGCTAAGGTTGTAGGATAGGCAACTTTCAGAGGTGATAGTATGTACCAAAACAAGAAAATATCTCTAGTAAACATGGACTATAAAATGCATAGCTTAAGAGTTATGAGCACTTGTTCAATAGAGCAGACACGTTTCACACTAGCGAAGATGAACAAGTGGTCTTAGTTGCTCAGCTTTGTATTTTAGGCCCATATTTACTATTTTTTCTTATATTGGTCTATACCACCACATATGAATGTTGCAACAACAGTATCAGTACATCTATTCCAGTATCAGAGGTATCAGAACGGTTTCCGCTTGTAACTTTCGATGGTTCGTTCCGGCACAGGTTTCCTTGTCTCAAATTGATATATTTACCCTTCTCCATCATCTTTCATAGTCTGTAACATCATCATGGAATTACCCTGTATATGCATACATCTACAGGCGCCGGCACTTGTAAAATTGTTGCTCTGTAGCGTCGTTGGATGACGTTTCTCGATATGGCTTCCTATGTAAAACTTGATCTAAGTCCCCTCTACAACCTCTAGAAGAGTGTAACATGAATTGTGGCAGCGCGTATTAGCCGCGTAGTTTGAGGCGCCATGTCACGGATTGCAAGGCCCCTCCCGCCGGAGGTTCGAGTCCTCCCTCGGGCGTGGGTGTGTGCGTTGTTCTTAGTATAAGTTAAAGTAGTGTGTAAGTCTAGGGACCGATGACCTCAGCAGTTTGATGCCTTAGGAATTCACACACATTTGAACACTTTTTCGATCAGAATTGCCAAACACCCTGTACATTAGTAATTGGAAATATAATAATGTATCAGTTTCCCGAAAGTGTGTTTTTATTATAATTTTGCTTTGCATTTTCTTGCTTTGAGCGGAAACTGGAAATTTGTGGTAAGTTACTGTGGGACCAAACAGCTGAGGTGAAACAGTCCCTGGGCTTACACACTACTTAATCTAACTTAAACTCAATTACAGTAAGGACAAGGCACACACCCATGCCTGAGGAAGGACTCGAACCTTCGAAGGGGTGGGGGGGGGGGGGGGGGGCACCGCGCGAACCGTGCTAAGGCGCTTCAGATCGCGCGGCTGCTCTCAGCGAAGCCTACTCATTGATTACGTCATTTACGCCCAGCTACTCAGCTGCTTCGTATTCTGTCCTTAAGAAATCTAAATGGACTCTCTGATTTCACTCACACTCGACTTTAACTAGTATTTTATGATCTTCGATTTGCCGAAATTGTGTTCACAATAGGTTGTACAATCACTGGCATTATCGTAAATATTCTCATACCTGTATCGTAATGGGAAGCCGTCTCAACGGAACTTGGTAGTAGCTGTTTCGTTAAGTAGCTCCACTTTATCAATATATCTGCTACATGTGGCACCAAAATCAACTGCGCATTTTTAGTACGAAATACGTTCAGTTATAAAAGTTAGCATTCAACCGTTTTTTGTCCTACACACGACTCAATAACGCCTTTGGAGAGACAATGCTACCTTCATATTTTCAAACGTAGCTCGCGAAGTTAACCGCTGAAAAGCTTACCAACACATTTGCGGCGTTCATAAATTAAAATAGAAAATAGTACGTAGGAACGTGATCCCACGTCTTCCATTAAAATCCTCGACTGCAGTCAATAGTCGTCCCATCTGACACCCCACACCACATCGGGCTGTGTCCTCTTGTTTCGATGTGGTCTCCAAGTGTGTGAAGTTGACCAAGGTTCTGAGGAAGATATAGGAGAAATAATAAATGTGGTTGACGAGTGCCAGAGAAAACCTGAGTTTTCCACGAAGTGCGAAATGCATAACAAATTACGATTCCTTGAGTTGAACATTAAGAGGCAGTGCAGGATAAGTATGCTTCTACCGTCTAAAGGAAGCTGATACGGACGAATACTCTAATTCCTGATACACTAATGCCATCTACAGGCTTATAAAGAGGTTACTTTTCGTACCTCAGTACACAGACCAGTCAATGGACCAATGAGCAAGAGGGATAAAGAAAACGAAGTTAACACCATTAAGAAGACAGCGGTTAATAATGGTTACAGAGTAGACATCATTAATAAATTGTTGCGTGAAAGTACTACAAACAGAAACAGTAACCTTAATGAGGAAAAATTATAACAGGTCACTACAATGTAATACGGAACATTCTAGAGAACGGTCGCAAAAATTTTTAAACCTCACCGTGTGAAAATAATGTTCTTGACAAATGCCAGCCTGAGTGGCCGAGTGGTTCTAGGCGCTACAGTCTAGAACCGTGCTACCGCTACGGTCGCAGGTTCGAATCCTGCCTCTGGCATGGATGTGTGTGATGTCCTTAGGTTAGTCAGGTTTAAGTAGTTCTAAGTTCTAGGGGACTGATGACCATAGATGTTAAGTTCCATAGTGCTCAGAGCCATTTGAACCATTTTTCATCAGTCGCCTAGAACTTTGAACTTTAAACCTAACTAACCTAAGGACATCACACACATCCATGCCCGATGCAGGATTCGAACCTGCGACCGTAGCGGTCGCTCTGCTGCAGACTATAGCGCCTAGAACCGCACGGCCACTCCGGCCAGCCCGAATTCCTCGGAAAGCTCTTTTATCCTGTTGTAGTTTCTCTTGAGGTGGGTGAATGTTCATTTCGATGCCTCGGAGGAACGTCCAGTTTAAACTTCAGAGTGCAACCTCCGCTGTCATTTTCGGCAGAACCCGCACTTCCTCGCTGTGTTTACATGCGGAGACTTTCATTCTTCCTTTTCAGAATCATGTCATAGAATGGGAGTAGACTCAAGGCTCTAACCACCTCTGAGCGATTGGCTACAACAAAATGAAATAGAGAAGGGTAGCAGATTGTTTAACACTATTTCATTCCTCGGAACTCGGAATCTCTGTGCTCATTGACGGCGATTCCAAGTTCTAATGGCAAGGTAGTTGAGTTTCATGCAGTTATTAGGGAACTCACTTTGTCTTAGGATTTTGTAAAATACTTTTTCTCAAGCTCTTGTAGAGTAAAAACACCTCTCATGCTCTTGTAGAGTATAAACACTTCAGGTTAGGAGAGATGATCAACGAAACGAACCTCTCTACCGCAGAAAAGATGTCTATGCTTAAGCACTAAGTTAGGGTGTCCATTCGTCCCGTTTTTCCCGGGACAGTCTCGTTTTTTACCAAAATGTCCTGCTGTCCTGAAAGTTTTTTTGGGGATGCTCAAATGTCCCGTTTTTTATGATTCCGCTTGGCTAGAGTATTTTACGCTACTGGTTGTTTGACTTGCTATTAACTGCGCAATTATTTACGCTAGGAAGCGTGTGATGACTTTCAACACACCCCAAACATGTACCGAACTGTCAAAAATCGCAAGTAATTTTGAACGCACTATAGGTTACGAATAACAACGAAGATTCTTCTCTTCTAAACCGACCCACTGAATCCGTCCTTTCGGTCCAGAGATACTCTACACCACTGATACTTGCTCTCTGGCTTTCGTCACCACACTGTTAATGTTTTGCACTGTGCAATCAGTTTCATTATGCCACGAAAGTGTAATTTTAACAGCAATATAAAATGCGAGTTTCCTTTTATCACTGGTAGTGGAGAAACTGTAGAATGTACGTTGTGCAGATCAAAATTTGCTATTGGTCATGGTGGAAGGTCTGACATTGTGAATCACATTAAGACGAAGAAACATCGCATGAGTGATTAAACGAAAAGAGCAAATAAATGCGTGAGTGACTACTATGTATACTTAAAATCAGTAACAGAAATGGATAGGCAGTTGGCAGCACAAGAAGCTACGTTTGCATACCACAGTGCAATGCATAACCATAGCTATAAGTCAATGGACTGTACTACAGCAGTTGTTAAAAAACTTTACAATCCTAAATTCACATGTAGCCACACAAAATGTAATGCAATCATTTCAAATGTTATTGCACCGTATGCAGCTCAGCATGTTTTAAATGAACTGAAAAGTGCTCGATTCATTTCTGTAATGATTGATACATCGAATCATCTGGATTTGAAGTTGGTTCTTCTCCTTATCAGGTATTTTCACCCTGAAAATGGCATCACGGTGAAAGTGCTCGAATTGCTTAATTTAGCTGGAGAAACTTCAGATTTACTTCAGAATTATGTGCTGGAGGTTTTAAAGAAATATGATCTTGAGGGAAAGGTGATTGCAGTTTCTGCAGACAACACTAACACCAGTTTTGGTGGTAAGCAGAGGAAAGGAAAAAACGATTTGTTCTATAAACTGCAACAGAACACAGTGAATAATATAGTAGGTGGTGCACAATTCCTTACAAACTGGCTCAGATTGCCTACCCATCGACTGCCAATTAATTGTAAACAAAATCTACCAGCACTTCCACATTTTCTCTGAAGTCATTCTGTAAGTTTACTGAAACTGAATACAAAACTGTACTTGGGCACAGCAAGACAAAGTGACTATCTCTGCTACCAGCATTGAAAAGAATTGTAGAGATATTTCCTGCTTTGAAATCATATTTTATATCCCCTGTTAAGTGTCTTGTTATCCTTAAATAATTGTTTGATAACCCTGTGTCTATTCTCCTTCTACATTTTCTTGTTAGCCAGCTAAAACCTTTCTCCACAACAATTAAATGTTTTGAGAAACAAGAAATCACAACAGTGGAAGTTTATCAAGAAATAAACAAATTATTGGGCAAATTACAATGTAGAAAATCTGGAAGGTTTCTCACATCCTTTGTACATGAGGCTCTAAGGAAGCTGGAAGAAGATGGTGAAATTACCGAGAACAATTTCATATTTATGCTGACATCTTCTATGACTCTTGCACTGAGTATATTAAAGAATAGTGTTTACCATTTCTCACACCTTTTTAAGTATTTGACTGGGTTAATACTGAAAAGGAGAAACTACAGTGGAACGATATTCAGGACTGTTTTGTTTTTGTTAAAAGTATTGTACCAAGTTTTCCTGTCGATGAAGGCGAACTGTTCGATGAATTTTCATGTGCACAGAACTTCATAAAGAGTGAAGAAGGAGACAAAGAAAGTGTTAGTGCAACGTGGTGTAAAATATTTGCTTATTTAAAAAGCAAAAACATTAACATGAAAAACATGATTCATTTTATGGAGTTTTGTCTGGCAATTCCTGGGTCAAATGCTGCTGTGGAACGTGTGTTTTCGTTAGTGTCAGATGAAAAAAACAGAATGAAAGTTGAAACAGTGAGGGCCTTGCTCATTGTCAAAACACACTTTAATGGTGTATTGTGTACTGACTTTTATGATACAATTTCAAACGAAAATGCACTTCTTGATAAAGTACATGAAAGTGAAAAGTACGGTGATAGTGTGGCAGAATAATTGTAAAAAGTGATTTGGGATCATCTGAGTGCACGTTGTAAAGGTAAACTTGTATGTGTATTAAATTTAGTCAATGCAGTATTTATGTCCCGTTTTTTTCCTTCATTGTCCCAGGTTTTTCTCTAATTTATTTCAAATGCCCCCTTTTTCAATGCAAAAGAAATGGACACCCTACACTAAGTGCAAAAGGGGAGCCGACATCACATCTTCCAGCTGCTGCTGCGGCCAGGCCGTTTATTTACGCCTTGCCCGATTGATAAGATGCCACATCGTCATGGCTGCCGAAGCAGTTTAGAAACAAACCTAACCCGCCCCCTTCAGGAGCCGAGTATGCAATCTTAAAAACAGATATCCAGCTTGTTGATTTCAGTGCACATTTTCTGGAATCTAATGGTGTTTGCTCCTACCTTGCAGTGTACTTTCTGCATCTAATTAATAGCTTACGTAGTCACTGGTCATGTCTGTTAAGATCTAACTTGATTCTGTTTTATCGTCCCTAACCACATGTGCCGAGGATATACTTAAGAGTTGTATTCCCTTGTCCAATTATTAATGATTCTTTTAAGACGTCAGTTCCCTAACTTTCATGTTCAAAATCAATAAATCTACTTGTATAGTGTCCACTTGTTTCCATTCGTAGCTAATTTTTCTATATGAGTGGTGCGGTATCCATTTATTTCATGCTCAATTGGGTCGCCCCTATAGATATTAATTTAAATAAGACATTTTCCGTTGCGTGACAATACAGTTGTTATCAATAATTTGCGTGATCATTTGGAGTGGTTCTTCTTTCTGTTGGGCACCAGAATTTAGTTTTGTGCATCCTAGGGACATGCTCTGAACACAGTCCAGCAAAGCGGCCCGTCTAACGAGCGGGCGCCGCACTGCTCCGTACTGAGCTTCAGTAGTCTCGGACGGAAAGAGCCCGTGACGTCACCACGCAGGCCATCGCACCCGCTTCAGGTTTAGTGGTACAATGCCCAGTTGATAGCCCATCATAAACTGAACATAGATCAAGCATGAAATCATGAGCAAAGTGATGGTATTTGTGTGTCGTCAGTACTTCACGCGAAATCAGAAAAAAAAAATTATGTTAGACACCCGCACGGTTGTCGTCGATGGTTATTAATGGCTTGTCGAAGACGTGTGTTTTGCATCGTGCTCCGACTAGCGCAATAATGAATCGAATGAATTGCCCGACTAGGCAAACCGTGGACCTGAACAGAATGGGAAACATCGTCGTCTTTACGTTCAAGAAAGAATTAAAGGAGATATAAATCAACTGTGTTCAACTACTGATACACGTAGAGCTCTGATACATGCTACTCGAATACACAGTCTTTCAAATGACTACCAACCTAGTAAAAAGCAGAGATTTTAATGTAATTCGTTTCTAAGTCTGCGGTGGCTGTAAATTCGAAAGGTAACAGCAGTAACAGTTTTATTTACCTGTGTCCCTCATTTGCAGGGGTAGTGGACGTTTCATAGTATTATGGCATAAGAACCAAAACAACACAATACGAATGCATAAATACTTACACTACGGAAAAACTATTTTTTGAAGGGCAGAATCCCCGTCTGTTTTAATCAGCACAACCTCGTTCGATTGATGTTCACTGTCTGTGATTGTGCCGACTGATACTATCGTACTTTAGTTAGTGCGTCCATTAGAACACATATGGTCCTGTTACTTATATCACTATTTTCTAACATTATGTACCACATATTCGCAGAATTACATATTAGGCCTTCCATAAACTTGTAGACCTGATTTCCACGAAGCCCACATAACGTAGCTGTACTCCAGAACAGGGTGGACAAGCGCGGTGTAAGCTGTCTTTTTAGTAGATCTGTTGCATCTTCTAATTGTTCTGCCAATGAATCGCAGTCTTTGGTTTGCTCTACCCACAATATTATCAATGTGATCCTTGCAATGTAGGTTATTCGTGATCATTGAAGTACGCACTGTATTTCGAATCTCTGCAAAACTTTTCCAATATTGGGGATTTTGCATTCTTTTAAATTTGGCATGCTTCTTTCGTTGCTTCTGCAACAGCGATCTGACCTGTTTTGCCTACTATGGGGGATTAGTACCATCACTTATTAATTAATTTGATATGTATCTCTCAATTGCAGTCGATACTATCTCTAAGTATTTAATTGAATTTACAGCCTTCAGATTTGTGTGAATCATCGCGTAATCGAAATTTAGCAGATTTCTTTTAGTACTCATGTGAATAACTTCACTCTTTTCTTTATTCAAGGTAAGTTGCCACTCTTCGCACCAGACAGATATCTTATCTAAATAATTTTGCAATTTGTATTGGTCATCTGATGACTTTACAAGACGGTAAATGACAGTATCATCAGCAAACAATCTAAGATCGCTACTCAGATTGTCTCCTATGTCATTAAGGTAGACCAGGAACAAAAGAGTGCCTATAACACTTCCTTGGGGAACTCCGGATATTACTTCTGTTTTATTCGCTGACTTTCCATCTATTACTACGAACTGTGACCTCTCTGACAGAAAATCACGAATCCAGTCGCACAACGGAACAATATTCCATAGGCACGCAGTTTGGTCAGAAAACCCTTGTGAGGAACGGTGTCGAAAGCCTTCTGGAAATCTAAAAATATTGAATCAATTTGACATCCCCTGTCAATAGCACTCATTATCTCATGAGTATAGAAAGCTAGCTGTGTCTCACAAGAAGGAACCGTGCTGACTATGTGTCAATAAATCGTTTTCTACTTTATACTTCATAATGTTCGAACACGGTATACGTTCCGAAACACTACTGCAAATCGACGTTAGTGATATGGGCCTGCACTTTAGCGGATTACTCCTATTTCCCTTTTTGGGTATTAGCGTGACTTCAGCAGTTCTCCAGTCCTTTGGTATGGGTCTTTCTGTGAGCGAACGGTTTTATATAATTGCTAAATATGGAGCTATTGCATCAGCATACTCTGAAAGGAACCTGAGTGGTATACAATGTGGATCCGGGGCCTTGACTTTATTAAGTGATTTAAGCTGATTTGCCACACTGAGGATATATACTTCTATGTTTCTCATCTTGGCAGTTGTTCTTGATTGGAATTCAAGAATATTTACTTCGTCATCTTTGGTGAAGGAGTTTCGGAAAACCGTGATTAATAACGCTGCTTTATTGGCACTGTCATCAGTGACTTCACTGTTGCTATCGTGCAGTGAAGGTGTTGATGCGTCTTGCCACTGGTGTGCTTTATGTATGACCAGAATCTCTTAGGATTTTCTGCCAGATACCGGGACAGAATTTCATTGTGGAAATTATTAAAAGCATCTCGCATTGAAGTACGCACTGTATTTCGAATCTCTGCAAAACTTTTCCAATATTGGGGATTTTGCATTCTTTTAAATTTGGCATGCTTCTTTCGTTACTTCTGCAACAGCGATCTGACCTGTCTTGCCTACCATGGGGGATTAGTACCATCACTTATTAATTAATTTGATATGTATCTCTCAATTGCCGTCGATACTATCTCTTTGAAACCATTCCACATCTTTTCTACACTTACATGATGAGATCGGAAAGACTGTAGACTGTCTCTTAAAAAGGCGTTAAGAGCATTTTTATCAGCTTTTTTAAAGACTTATACCTCGCGTTTCTTTTTGATGGTTGTAGGTGTTACGATACTCAGCCTTGCAGCAACTGCCTTGTGATCGCTAATCCCTGTATTCGTCACGATACTCCCTATTTGTCTAGGATTATTTGTTGCTAAGAGGTCAACTATGCTTTCGCAACTATTAACGCTTCGAGTGGGCTCGTGAACTAAGTGTTCAACATAATTTTCTGACAAGGCATTCAGTACAATTTCGGATGACGTTTTATGCCTGCAGCCGGCTTTAAATGTACAATTTTTCGAGCATATCGAGGGTAGATATAAGTCACCACCGACTATAATTGAATGAGTGGGGTACCTATTTGAAATGAGACTCAAGTTTTCTTTGAACTGTTCAGCAACTATACCTTCTGAGTCAGGAAGTCGGTAAAATGATCCAATTAACAGTTTAGTGCGAGTGTCAAGGATAACCTCTACCCATACTATATCGCAGGAAAAATCCACTTCAGCCGGCCGAAGTGGCCGTGCGGTTAAAGGCGCTGCAGTCCGGAACCGCAAGACCGCTAAGGTCGCAGGTTCGAATCCTGCCTCGGGCATGGATGTTTGTGATGTCCTTAGGTTAGTTAGGTTTAACTAGTTCTAAGTTCTAGGGGACTAATGAGCTCAGCAGTTGAGTGCCATAGTGCTCAGAGCCATTTTTGAAAAATCCACTTCAATTTCACTACAAGGTAAGCTACTTCTGACAGCAATAAATACTCCACAACCAACTGTATTTAATCTGTCCTTTCTGAAAACTGCTAGATCGTTTGAAAAAATTTCGGCTAAACTTATTTCTGGCTTTAGCCAGCTTGCTGTACCTATTACTATTTGAGCTCTCTATTAAGGGTTGGAGCTCTTGTTTTCCAACACAGCTACGACGTTTACAACTGCAATACCGATCGTTTCTACAAATACCTTAGTGTGCTTTACCTGCCCCCTAGGCAGACGCCCTTTCTGTGGTTTCCTGAGACCCTCTAACCTAAAAAAACTCATAGTCCCTTCCACAGTGCCCCCGCTACACGTGTAGCCGCTCCCTGTGTATAGTGGACGCCTGACATATTAAGCGGAATCCGGGAACTGTTTCAAGAAATTTCTTAGGTCGAGATATACCATTGCACAGTATGAAGTTAACAAATACGTTTATTATTACTGCCGTTATCGCAATTAAATTTTTAATTCTGCTGCTGCTATCCGCGTACTTGACAAAGAATGTAAGGCTTCTTGGTTATTCTTACAAGCAGTTCCCAAAAAATAGGTGAATATTTAGTTCGCAGCAAATGGATGCGGCATTGTGTGACAACTGTACCGTAACAAATAGTTATTTAGTTCTTTTCATCTGTAGTGAAGACTTTTCAAGTTAATATCGGACGTCTCTAGTTATTCTTAGAGAACATTAAAATTAAATTAGCTGATGAACACGGTACTTCATAAGACAAATTGCGTTGTATTACTTCAAGAACTTGGGTTTAGCAGCGACGCTTGCTAAGACTGGCAGGAAACGCCACTTTCAAAGCCAGAGGATTTTCGTATTTTCTGTTAATTCATATCTTCTGTTCATTATCTCCATATGGTCGATGCCACCTATTTCAAATAGAGGAAAGAAAAAAATACTGCAGAAGATCAACAGTTTTTCGTTGTAATACACTCATTCTACGTGGCCCAAATTCATATTTTCCCGGAATTACTCTAATTGTAATATCACTTCAACACTGCGGAAAAGTATTTCATTGTGGCAAAACTCACGTCCGACTAAGAGAGTTTATACTTAGTTGCCAACCTGAAATTCTAGCTCTGTGGAACACCAGTTTCAGTAAAGTGCTGTTGCGAAGACTGTTTACCACTGGTCTTTCTCACCGGGAAATACGTAATTGATTTATTCGACTCCATAGGTATACTGCAACAGTAATTTCGTGTGCAAGCAATGCTTACGAATCGCAGTATTAAATTGTGCCATGGCTTCCATTTCTATAAATTCTCGACCTAAACTGGCTCCGCGTCATTTCAAACGCCAGTTACTGCATCGCCTTACTGACAGCAACAGGTGAGCGTACTACAAAATTCGTAGTTTCTTTAATGTGATTTTGCAATTACTGAAATAAAAGTCGCATGATCGCAACATTAGAGGTTTCATTTCGTTGATCCTTTCGTTCTGGGAGATGAGTATTCTGGGTAGTAAGTTTTTCCCATTGTAATCAGCGAAATGCAGCAAAATGTGGCCACTAATCGCTTCATAAACTGCTATTTAGTGCTGTTAAGATGATTTATTTTAACTTTGTTGTAGGTGGAGGAATTTAGTTTAATCTTAAAACAACTTAAGCAGGAACGCTCGCAAATTTACCGAATAAAAAAAGGTTATTGTCCAGGTAGGAAAAGGTTTGAGCAACAAAATTTGCACATGAAACTTCCTGGCAGATTAAAACCGTGTGCCGGACGGAGACACGAACTCGGCATCACACGTTGTGTTCCTGAAACTGTAGCAATCGTAAGTTGAATCTGAGTTAAACCTCTTTAGGTATTGCACAGCTAAAAATACAAGACGATTAGTAATATAAAATACTCCAGCCAGAGCAACATGATCCGCACCACAACGTGAATCTAAATTTTACCTTCAATCTCTGGGAAAGGTGTCATTATTATCACTACATATGATGTGTAGAGACACATACATTTACATCATCCTCTAAACAATACTCACAACCAACTAATTCATTAGATCTATTTTCAAAGCGTGTAATCGGGAATGATTTTGACTTCTTAGGCGAAGAAAGTGCTCTTCGCCTTCTATTGCACTTCTCTTCCCCCTGCCCTGTCATGGGTTCTTACTTGCTTAACGTCACAGTTCGAGGAATTTCATAAACGTCGCATTCTTGCGCTTTGTGAAGATAGATATTGTATCAGCACCATTCCTGTGCCATAGGATACACCAATTCGACGATATATCGCTAGGTGAAGAGGGTGGCGGAGGAAAGCAACGTCAACCATCTTTGTCGCCCTGGACGTACAGAGGCTACCACAGAGGATCAAGTCAATAGTGTAATCCACTGCAGTAAAGAAGACCTTTTCACGACTAGCACAGAAATTAGGAACATCCTCTAGCTAAGTGTGAGCAGGTCACCATTCGTCGTCGTCTCAACGAGAAAGGGTGGTATGGACGATAATCGGCGAAGGGATGACCAAACTGTTGTCACAATTTGGTGTTGGATATCAGCTAGTGGTTGCGGCGTTTTGTGGCAATTGGACCGTCCGTTTTCTAGTTATTACTGCTACGAAATACTGTATAACGTAATGATTTCTTTGTTCGTCAGAGATTTTCGGAGGCTGAATAATCTTCCAACATGAACATTCTCCTGCTCACGCAGCGAGCTGTGTAACACACTGGTTTCAAATGAATGCAGACGAGCTGTTGGACTGGCCTCCAAAGGTGCAGACCTCAGTCGCATGTAGCATGTATGGACAAAGATGCAGAAAATTATTAGGAGCGGAAGACCAGCACCGTCTACCATGCCGGAGCTGTCCGAAATAGTTCGTGATGCGAGGAAAGTGTTGTCACAGAAAAACAACTCGTCCAGAAACTTTTATCTCCATTCTCCGGCAGCAAAATGCAGTTGTAGAGCAGGGTGGAAACTGGGCACGGTACTGAATTATTGTGTTGCTATCGAGAAAATTTTGTTTACGGAAAATGAACGTTTTGTACTCCCTCGAAGAAGAGGGAAATTCGTTTGTCTTAGCGCTCTCTCTCTCTCTCTCTCTCTCTATCTCTCCACCCCCCCCCCCCCCCTCTTTACCTCTATTTTCTCAATAGACTCTTGATTTCAAATGTTTTTACTACCATTGATCAAAAAGACTGAGAGAAACATGAAACTGTTTTTGTTTTGTCCCATGACACATGACGTCAGTGTTAATGAAGGCATCAAAGAGAAAGTACTTAGTGGTTTTTCCGTCGAGAAGAAGTGTCATTTTAGTTTGTGTTCTCTTTATCTACATGCAGGCAGAATAACAATACCGACGAAAACACAAAGGAGATATCATTTCCATTTAACGCCAAACTCAAATCATGCGGAGAAAGAGTGATGCAAGACCAGCGGGTAGACGTAAAGTCGAGCATTTCAGTCCTCTACATCCTCAGGTATATGCTTATGAATACTTTAAAATTATGAATTCTTCATAATTATCGTTGTCCAGCTAAACTAATAACTCTTACCACGAATTAAAAATCATGAGAATAACAGGATTCGCATCACTTACAGCATAGTAGGAACTGGTCACCTAAAGCACTATGTCATTCTACCAATGCCTTACGTTTCATTTACGAAATGGTGTAATATGCTTTGTGATGTCACACGTTTTCCATGAAAAATAAATGAAGCAACGAGTGAAAGTGGCGCAGGGCGTCTTCGACGGAAATGCAGACTGTTCATCTGACTTTGAATTGTATGAACGGAGCTATGAAGAATATAAGATAACTGAAAGTGACACGAACGGTGTTCTGCTAGGTTTTATCAGAGCTGCTTATTTTGGAGATGTTGCGTGTGGCAAAGTGCGAGAAACTTAATAGCTGCCAACGCAGATGCCACACAGATTCGACACGGTGAAACCAACGTTATTTATGTGGAATCTGTTCGTGCAGAAAATGGTATGAGAGTCTCTTAAGCATATATTCTGTCAACATGGTTGAAATGTACCAGAAAATGCAGTTGAATTTCACACTTACGATATCTATCTTACGACGAAAGTTTTGATGAAATGAAAGAAATTGTTTGTTTCAGGCATCGTTTGGAAATGATTCATGATTCCAGTATATCACAGAGTAATCAAAATGTATATTTACAAGGAAATGTATCTCTTCTGATACAGATGCAAAAAGAAAAATATGAAAAGCCTTTCTTGATTTGGAACTTCACGTTATTCGTAGCATACATAGGCTCATCGTGGATGTTGCGTTTTACAATCGATGCTCTGTGGTTGTGTCTTCATTTGTGCGCCTATCTTCCATGGATAGTGTCATTGAAATCGACATCAAAAAATGTTTTCCAAGTCAATTACTATAAAAAAGGTTTCTTACCTACTCATAAATTTTACAGTGTAACTGCTGGAGATGTTCTAGTACCAACACTCTAGTCCCTAAACCCAGCTACAGAAACTCAGATAAGACTCATTGACATTTACTTTGGGTATTTCAGCGCCCGGCCGCCACATCTTCGAGACTTCCCAAGGTTGGTATACTCCCTGCTAGAAGTATAACTGAATCTTGTCAACAATGCAGCATATGTGCTGTTTGAGGCTTTCCCGGCGCTGCATCTGCTTGATAGGTTCCCGGGAATTACGCCGGATAATATTGTAGAAACTGCACAATATATCAGCGAGACACCTGCCCGCCATCTTCAGGCGCTACTGTCGCGTCGCTAAAGGATGGGGCCCCTCCACGCCCACACCAACGTGGTGACCAAACCAAAAGTTCTACTGTCACCTCCGTAAACATGTTAGTTTTTGAATCAGGCGTCACAGGATGCGGGCTGTGATGTTGTCCATGCGTCTGGGTAAGGCTACTCATTAACATGGTCCATCAGGAGATAGAAGTGGTTGAAAACGATTGAAGGGTAGCGGTTGTAAGGGCAGAGGAAAAAAAGTGGTAAGGCAAGAGCCAAGGGAAAAAAACCTCTGCGACAGTAGGACGGGTAGTAAGGGCAGTATCGGCTTGCTATCTGCGACAGTGCATGCAAGGTGTGGTTGTGTTAGTTCGAGGTATCGTGCATCGTTACCTTTGTCGTTGTTGGAGCTTGTTGCGGCGATTGCTGCAGTTGCTGCGCCCCTGCAACAGTTCAAGATCGTTGTGGATTAGTGGGCGATCGGTCATAGATCGGCTCACGGACTGTGTAGGGGGGTGTGTGTGGCTGGTTTGCGTGCTGTGTACAGTACGGTTTCCCTGCGGTTGCCTGTTTTTCGGCTAGTCGCACATCTGGGTTTCCAGTAATAACTGTGTTGCAGGGGCTCGCCAGTACTGTCGTGTTAGCGTTCTATAGACCATAGATGTTCAGTTCCTAGCCAGTAATGTCTTTGGTCTGTTATGCTTCCATCTATGGTTGTGGTCGTAGTTACCCAGAGAAAGGATAAACGGGTTGCGCGAGTGTCTCGTGTTATTGTACAGTCGTGTGGAGAGTTTTTGGAATACCTGCAAGATAGTATCTAGCCGGTATTCCCGGTGAAGGTCCGCGATGCGTGTGTAGCGCGGAGCGTTGCTTATGATTTTGAGTACTTTGTTCTGTATGAGCTGCAGACGGCGCAGGCGAGTTGGCGCAGCGTATCCCCAGACAGGGGCTGCGTACGTCATCAAGGGTCTAATAAGTGTCATGTACATGGACCTAGACACCCTCCTGTTTAGTGTGCTACGCCTGTTAAGCATGGGGTAGAGTTGTTTGAGCCTCGCGTTAGCTTTGTTGGTCACGTGTTGAATGTGGTCCCCCCAGAGTAGTTTACTGTCCAGCCAGACACCGAGGTATTTGACCTTCTCGCGGAAACGTATTGGGCGTGTGTGTAGTGTTATTGGGTTGCAGTGCTGATGTTTGCGCAGTTGCTTCGGTCTTCTAGTGAACAGAACGGCCTCGCACTTGTCGACGTTTACTCTAACACGCCATTTCACCAGCCAAGGCTCCGCCGTTCTGAGCGCGGTCTGTAGTCGTGAGTTAATGTTAGACGGCTTCCAATCTTGCGCAAGGATGGCAGTGTCATCCGCGTAGATTGCTACCGTCGTGTTATGTGTAGCTGGGAGGTCGTTGATGTAGAGGTTAAACAGTAAGGGCCCTAGGATACTTCCTTGGGGTACTCCTGCCTGTATACCATGTCGTGTCGATTGTTTGCCCTGCACGTCAGTGTTGAAACTCCTGTTCGTGAGATATGAGTATATGAGACGTACGAGCCCGTCGGGGAACCCTGCGTCACTGAGTTTGCGTATTAGGCCGTTGTGCCACAGACGATCGAAAGCCTTTTCGATGTCCAGGAACACCGCCCCAGTTGCCTTGCTTGTGTTGTATCCGTGTGTTATGTATTCAACGACGCGGAGGAGTTGTTGTGTTGTTGAGTGGTGATTCCTGAAACCGAATTGCTCCGGTCTCAGGGTGTCGTTTGTGATGCAGTGCCTGGTGAGTCGTTTTAATATTACCTTCTCAACGATTTTGCTGAGCGCGCTCAGCAGACTGATGGGTCGGTAATTTTGTGGGAGGAAGTGGTCTTTCCCCGGCTTCCTGAACATCAGGACCTTAGCCGTCTTCCAAAAGGCGGGGAAGTGTTGGTGTTTGAGTATGGCATTCGTAATGTGTGCTAGGTAGTCTACAGCTTTGTCCGTGAACTCCTGGAGGACACGGTTTTGAATGCCATCGTGACCAGGGGCCTTCCTAGCGGTGGTATGCATGATGGCCCATTTGATTTCTGCTGTACTAGCTTGTCGGATGTTGTTGCGCGCTGGTTGGGCCAAGATGCGTGTGACCTCCTGGTCCGTATCACGTGTGAATGCTGGGTCTGAGGGATCCAGGTTCGGTGTGAATGACGCTGCGAGTGTGAGGGCCATCAGTTCCGCTTTTTCTTCCGCAGAATATGCTGGTCCGTCTGGCCCTTGTAACGTGGGGGTGTACAGTTTCTCCCTGGTGAAGTGTCGGGCTAGCTGCCACACGCCAGGCCGCGTGGTGTCTAGCCCTTCGAGATTCTGGTCCCACTGTTGTGTCTTGAATGTTTGTATTTTTTCCCGGATTATACCCTGGAGCCTGTTAATGTGCCGTTTGAAGTGCTGGCGCCTGGTACGCTGCCAGTGTCTCCTGAGGCGGTTCCTCATTGAGATTAGGCCCAGTATTTCCTGGGGCAGGGCAGCACTGTGTTGTTGTGGCGTGCGGATTGGTATGGTGTTGGCTATTGCGTCCTGGACGGCGCCGGTGAGGGTTTCGACTGCCTCGTCAATTTGAGCTGTCTCGTTAATCGCGTGGGTTGGTGGGATGCGACTGTCAAGCGTTTCCTTGAACTGGGTCCAATTCGCGCGCCTGTAGTCTAACATCCTGCGTTGTTCCATGTTCTGCAGTGTTTCTTCAATGTACAGTATAACGGGTTGGTGATTTGAGGGCAGATCGTTTTCAACGGCAACGTTGAGTGTCGTCGTTATGCCCTTGATGAGGGCCATGTCTAACACGTCTGGCCTGTGTCCCCTCCGGTAGGGAATGTGCGTCGGTTCGGTCGGCGCTAGTGTGATGTAGTTTCGTCCTAGTGCATGTTCGTATAGTTTCTTCCCGTTGGAGTTTCGTATTCGTGAGTTCCAGTCCGGGTGTTTTGCGTTAAGATCTCCAGCGGCTATTACGCGCGGTGATATGTTGAGTATTGTGCTGATGTCGCGTGTTTTGATGTTTTTAGGGCTGTTGTATACTGACACCGGTATAGTGTAGGCTCCGTTGAACATGACCCTGACGGCGGTTGCCTCTAGTTTTTCGAGTTCAGGGAGCACTATGTTTGTGTGTTCTATGTCTTTGTGTATGATGATGGCTGTTCCGCCGTGACCGGAGGCGTCCGGTCGGTCGGTACGATAGACGCAGTAGCCGGTGAAGTTTAGTTGGTTGCGTGGTTTGAGCTTAGTTTCGCTCAGCAGTGCGATAAGGATACCCTTACGCTCCATGAACGCGGCGAATTCCGCCCTTTTGTTATTGATCCCGTCTGCATTCCAGAACAGGATCTGTGTCAGTGTCTGGTTGTTTGCGATGGGGGCGGGGTGTGGTGTGTTATCCATGTATGTGTGTAAGCAGTGTGGTGAACGCTGTTTGTATGGCAGCCCAGTACTGCCCGGGTTGGGCAGTCGTGAGCTGTGTGAAGAGTGTGGCGACGGCCGCCCAGATCTTGTGAAGGATCTGGGTGGTCATGTGACGGGGGAATAGTGTTTCCAATAAACCCCCAGATGTTGTGTTGGCGTTGTGTGTGTCGGCCTGTGGCTCAGTTGTGGTGTTAGCGGCCGCTGGTGCGGGTGTTGACGTTATGGATGGGCTGGCGCTTGTGTTGTTGTTATGTGGAACATTTTGAGGTGCCTGTGTATTAGATGTGGTGGGGGGAGGAGTAGTGTGTGTGCTGGTGTTGCTGGCTTGCTGACTGTGTGTCTGTGTGGCATTGTTTTGTTGTCGCTGGGTATTCTGTTGTGGTGCGCGTGTGTTCCCGCTCCTGTTTCCACGTGTTCGCCTAGGCCTTCTCTGGGTTTTTGGTTCTGGGGTTCCCTGTGTTAGTGTGTTTTCTTGTGTGTCATGTGTAGGTTCGGAGGCAGTGGCTACAGGGGGTGGGGTCGTGTTGTTTCTGGGGGCTGGTGTTGGTACCGGTGTGGGTGCGGTGTCGTGTGTTGGCTGAGACGATTGTGCTGCTGTCGCAGCGGTTGTGATAGGTGTGTGTGCTGGGAGCAGAGGTTCCGCGGCCTGCACTGCTCCTGACTAATAACCTCAGCAGTTGAGTCCCATAGTGCTCAGAGCCATTTTGCACTGCTCCTCCAGGGCGTGTAGCCATGGCGAACGACACACCGTTCCTGACAGGGTTTGGTGCGGGCCTTGGTCGTGTTATGACGTTGGGTGGCTTCGACTGTTGGTTTTTGCGCCTCTGCGCCTCTCTGTATACGTTGCAGCCCCTGTAGTTGGCCGCATGGGCTTGGCCACAGTTGGCGCAACGGCGTATGTTTTCGTGTATTAGTGTGCATGCGTTGGAAGCGTGTTTGCCAGCGCATCCGCGGCAACGGGGTGCCAGGCCGCAGCGGAGGCCCGAATGACCGAACCGCTGGCAGTTGTTACATTGTTGGGGGACTTGTGGCGGTTCGTAGGTTTCTACCCTTACGTCCATCCGCAGAAGGCTTTTTTTCTGCAGAAGGCCGCGGGAGGCGGCCGTGTCGGCCATCTCGACCAGGTAGTGTGGTAGACGGTGGTGGGAGCGGAAGCCTGTCATCCTGGAAGCACTTTTGCAGTCGAATCCAAGGAAGTGAAGCGCCGCTTGTACTGTGTTGTTTGGGGTGTTGGGGTCCACTCCCTTTACCACGTACTGCTGTGTCCGTTCTTCGGCGGTCCTGTACGTATAGTGCTCGATTTCCTTTTCTTTGAGGAAGATAAGGAGATCTTTATATTCACTGTTAGTTGATACGTACAGTGAGGCCCTATCCCTAGAGTACTTCGTGTGCAGCGTGCAAGGTGAGTGCCTTTCCGCGAATATTGTGTTGAGGATGCTGAGGTCCCCGTAGTTCTGGATTACGACTGGGGGAAAACCAGTCTTCTGTTGTGTGGGCGTAGCTGCGGTTGGTACTTGTGCGGTGTTGCTGACCGCAGGTCGGGTCGTGTTTGTTGTATTGGTGTTCCTAACCGGAAGCGCGGGTTTTGGTGTAGGTAGCAGCGCCTTTCGGCTACCTTGCGAGTGTGGTTGATCGCTTGTTTGCGTGGTGTTTCTCTGTTTGCGTCGTGGGCCCTCCACCTGGCAGGGCCCAGTGTAGTGTTGTTCTGTGTCCGCATCTGCGGCTGCCGGATCCGCCGTTGGAGTCGGCTGCCGCAGTGGGACAGTGGTGCATGAGTCACCAGATGCAGGTGAATGTAGTGTTATGTGCAGTGTACTTGTCCGCGTGGGGGACTCACTTGGGCCGCAGAGGTCGGTTATCAATCGACGCTGGCTCAGCAGTTCCTGCGCTTGCGCAGCGATCTGCCGGTCCTTGTCGGCCAACACCTCCTCAACGGCGGCAAGCGGGACGCTGACGTCGACGGGAACAGCCGACTCTCGCGCCTCTTTAGCTGCAGCCTTGCTGCGGGTTAGGGCGGGGGAAACACCGGCGGAATCTGCCATCGTGTGTTTGCAGGAGCTTTATTTGGTATGGGTGGGCACGACAATTTTGCTTTTTCTGAAAAGAAAAGGCTAATAGTAGGTCCTACAGAAGAGGGGGAATGCCCTACGGCCTAGCGTGCGCCGTTGGTGCAGTGGCGCGGCACCTAAAGGAGGTGCGGAGGAAGAGAAGTGGCCTACAGTACGCGGGGTGGTCCGACGTGAACGGGCCCCTGGCACTGATCAACCCTAACACAGAACGAGAGAGTCTCGCTAGGTTTGTATCCGAAGTTACGGGTTACTGTGAGTCAGTGACTCTTGACGACAATAGAGCTTCTCCGCGAGCTACGCGGCTTTTCGACGAAAGGGAGCAAGCTCAACCTTCCGCCGATCCACCGAGCGCTACTGGCGCCTCGAAAGGAACTCTCTGTAGAGCAGAGCGGTCAGCGAGGCCTAAACCCCAATAGCTACCGTTGCACCGGCCATCACCGGCTGAGAGCTCCTTCCGCTACGACGGCAGAAGCGCGTCTAACGTCCCGTCGCTTTTTTTTTTTTTTTTCTTTTTTTTTTTCTTTATTGAATTTCAATTCCCCCCAAAGGGGGCGGGCTGGCAGCAGCTTAGGACGCCGCTCTGCAGCCTACAGATTTTCTGACAAAGAGCAGGAGAATAAATAATAATAAAAACAGGCGATAAAATCGGGGACTTAGTGAGTAACAAGGTGAAAAGAAAATGGGGAAATTAAAACAAGCAACAGAGGGATGATGAAGCGAATAAAAATACATACGGAGCAGACTGGGAAAACAATAGACAGTTAAAAAAAACACGGCGACAGTCTGGATTCTGTTCGCAAAGTATATAAAATTCACACCCAGCGACAGCATGGTTTCTGTTCGCAACACACCACTGAATAGGCACTAGAACACAGCACGAAAAAGTCGGCAAAGGTGACACCACAGTCGAGAGCAGGTGGGGGGAAACTGGACAGGAGATGGGAAAACAAAAGGGGGGAAAGGAGAGTAAAAGCGAAGGGGGGGGGGGGGGGGGGAACCGGGAAAGGAGCTGATGGAGGATGAGGACCCATAAGAGGGGTAGGGGGCAGACGCGACAGGGAGGGGGGTAGGTAGAGGAGGGGAAAACAAAAGGACTGGGGGGGAGAAGGGAAGTAGGGAGAGCCGTAGTGGGGAGGAAACAGGACGGAACGGGGGGGGGGAAGAGGGAGCCCAGGGAAAGGACAGAGGAAAGGAGGGGGAGGGAGGATCAGAGTTGATAGGAAGGATAAATGGAGGGAGAGAGGGCATCATCCGGGAGGGGGAGCTGACGGAAGCCACCTTGGGAAAGGAGATGGAGGGTGTAGAGATGGAGGGTAGGGGGGACACAACGGTGAAGACGTGGCAGGGGGCAAGGATGCGAGAGGAGAGGAGCAACCAGGGGGTGAGGGGGTTCAAGACGGCGGGAGGTGTAGAGGATGCGGATATGTTCGAGGAAGAGGAGCAGATGGGGGAAAGGAATGAGATCATAGAGGATCCGCGTGGGGGACGGGAGGCGGATACGGAAGGCGAGGCGGAGTGCATGACGCTCAAGGATCTGGAGGGACTGATAGAATTTGGGGGGGGCAGATATCCAGGCAGGACTGGCATAACAGAGGATGGGACGGATTAAGGATTTGTAGGTGTGGAGGATGGTGGAGGGGTGCAACCCCCATGTCCGGCCAGAGAGGAGTTTGAGGAGGCGGAGGCGGTTGTGGGCTTTGGATTGGATGGATCGGAGATGAGGGATCCAGGTGAGGTGACGGTCAATGGTGAGGCCAAGGTAGGTGAGGGTGGGGGTGAGACGGACAGGACGTGCGCAGACAGTAAGGGAGAAATCCAGGAGCCGGAAGGAGCGAGTGGTACGACCTACGATGATTGCCTGGGTCTTGGAAGGATTTAGTTTCAGGAGCCATTGGTTACACCATGCAGAAAAAAGGTCAAGGTGATTCTGGAGAAGGCGTTGGGACCGTTGGAGGGTAGGAGCGAGGGCGAGGAATGCGGTGTCATCAGCATATTGCAAGAGGTGCACTGGAGGGGGGGGGGGGTTGGGGCATATCGGCCGTGTACAGGAGGTAGAGGAGAGGGGAGAGGACAGAGGACAGAGCCCTGGGGCACACCGGCAGAGGGGTAGAAGGTGCGGGAATTGGCATGATGGATGGTAACGTAGGAGGGGCGGCGGGAGAGGAAGGAGGCCACCAGACGGATGTAGTTGATAGGAAGGGCGTAGGTTTGGAGTTTAAACAGGAGACCGGGATGCCAGACACGGTCGTAGGCCTTTTCAAGGTCAAGTGAGACAAAAATGGCGGAGCGACGGGAGTTAAGCTGGAGGGAGAGGAGATGAGTGAGGCGGAGGAGTTGGTCATCAGCAGAGAAGGAAGGTCGAAAGCCACATTGGGTGTTTGGGAGGAGGTGGTTTTGGTGGAGGTGGAGATGGATGCGCCGGGAAAGGATGGATTCCAAGAGCTTGCTGAACACCGACGTGAGACAGATAGGACGATAGGAAGAGGCATCAGATGGAGGCTTATTGGGTTTGGAGAACATCAGGATACGGGAGGTTTTCCACAGGTCGGGATAGAAGCCAGTGGCAAGGATGACATTGTAGAGGGCGGCAAGGAGGGAAAGGAAGGAGGGAGGGCAGTGTTTGAGGTGGCGGTAGGTAACGCAGTCGTGGCCGGGAGCAGTGTTGCGTTTAGTGCGGAGTGTGAGGCTGATGTCCTGTGTAGTGATGGGAGTGTTAAGTGCAGATGGTGGGGTGTGGCCCAAGTACTGGAAGCTAGGAGCAAGGGGAGGAACAGAGGTATCCGTACGGTCCACGACATCAGGGAAGAGGGAATAATCAAAGTGGGGATCATCTGGGATGGAAAAAACATCAGAGAGGTGGGAGGCAAAGTGGTTGGCCTTACTGAGGTTGTCAGGAAAGGGACGGTCATTAAGGAGGAGAGGGTACTGGGGGGTGGGGCGGTTCCCAGTAAGGCGGTGGAAAGCAGACCAATACTTGGAAGAGTTGATGGGGAGCGTGGTGTTGAGGTGTGTACATGTCTGGCGCCAGGCTCGGCGTTTCTTCGCAACAAGCAGGTTGCGGATGTGTCGCTGTAATTGCCGGTGGCGGGTAAGTGTATCCCGGTCACGAGTGCGGAGAAAAGAGCGGTAGAGGCGGCGGGACTCCCGAAGGAGAAGGACGGCCTGTGGAGGCAGGGCAGGGCGGTGAGGGTGGATGGCTTTGGTGGGGATATGGGTGGCGACGGCGTCAGACAAGGTCTGGTGCAGGAAGGCAGCAGTGCGAGAGATGTCATCAGGAGACTGGAGGGTAAGGTCGTGGCTGTCAACCTGGGTGTGAATGGAATCCCGGTAGGCATCCCAGTTGGCACGGGAGTAATCATGGACAAGTTTAGGAGGGACGTCAGGGCGAGGAGTGTGGCGGGGATGGCGACCGTTAGAGATAGTGAGGAGGACAGGAGCATGGTCACTGCCAATGAGGTCAAGGACATCCGCGGTGATGCGCCCAAGAAGGTTGGGAGAGGCAAGGACTACATCAGGAGTGGTGTTGGATTCGGGCCGGGTGTGCTGGGGCAGGGGAACCAGGTCTCCCCGGAGAGTGGTGAGAAACTGATGCCACCGCCGGAGGTCGGCAGGATCACGGCTGTGGATATTGAGGTCGGCGGCAATCACGTAGGTGGAGAAGGTGCGGTCAATGTGGGCCAGGAAATCGTACGGGATGGGGGTGCGAGGGCGGACATAAATGGTGGCACAGGTGATGGTAAGGGCGGGGAAGAAGAGGCTGAGGGTGAGATGCTCGGCAGGATTGTTAAGGAGAGGTTGGGGCCAGACTGGGAGGTGCTTGAGGTGGCCTATAGCAACTCCGCCACGTGCCAGAGGGTACGGGTTATCGGTGCGATGTAGGGTGTAAGGCGCAGTGGAGACGGAGATACGGGGCTGAAGGAAGGTTTCATTGAGGACGAAGGCATCCACGCGGTGCTGACATAGGGTGTGGAGGAAGAGGAGTTTGTGGGTGGGCAGGGAGCGAATGTTGTGGTACAGGATACGGTACGGTTGTTGTACCATGGGAGTGGAGAGTTAGACGAGGGTGGTGAGGGGGGTGAAGGTGAAGTGGGCCTGGTTGTGGGAGTAAGTGGCATAGGTGGTAAGATGGAAGATGGATCGGGCAGCGAGGGCGATTTGGGAAAGAGTGTGGGAGCGCTGGAAGGGGT
The DNA here is from genome assembly GCF_021461395.2 of Schistocerca americana. Taxonomy (NCBI): domain Eukaryota; kingdom Metazoa; phylum Arthropoda; class Insecta; order Orthoptera; family Acrididae; genus Schistocerca; species Schistocerca americana. Next base: position 1,543,632 of record NW_025726082.1, on the reverse strand, counting down.
GGATGTTTTGGAGCACAATGGTGGTGAAACGGATGATGTCCTCAGCAGTAGGGGGAGGGCGGAGCGAGTTGTTGGGGTGGATGGGGTCATCAACAGGACGGACAGGGACGGTGAGCTCAGGGGTTACTGGTGGAGGTTTCGCTTTACACTTCGAGGAGTAGGTAGGATGGGGTTCATTACAAGTGTTGCAGGAGGGGGGAGAGGTGAGGTTGGGGCAATGCTTGAGGAAGTGGGAAGCTTTGCAGTGGGGACAAGTAGGGGGGTTCTTGCAGGCAGAGGTAACGTGGTCGTTGTAGGTGAGACAGCGTTGGCAGCGGTAGGATTGGACTGGGGAACGGGAGGGGTCCACCTTATGGCGCTGATTGTAGATGAGGGCTCCCTCGGTGAGGAGGCGGTCAATGGAGGAGGAGGATTCAGTGAATATCCGCATGAGAAAAGTCGGCCCGGCATCATTGAAGATGCGACGGGCCGAGCGGATTTCGATGTCGGGCCGGGAGTTGAGTTCCGCCAACACCTCAGCCTCCGTGATCACGGGGCTAAGCTTCATGATCACAGCGGTGAAGGTCGGCGGACGTCGGGGAGGTTCAGGCTGACGGGGAGAGGACGGGGTGTGGTAGGGGGTGAGGGTTGTACGTTGGCCAAATTGGATACGAGGGATGCGGGAGAGGAGGTCGGTGTGGAAGGAAGCATTGGGGGATTTTATGAGGACCGAGTCCTTGCGAGGAATCAGTTGGGAGATGGGAGCATTGGGGCAATATTTCCGGATGGCGAGAGTGAGGGAGCAGGCATCAAGGAATTGAGGGTCAGGATTGGAGAGGACAAAGGCGTGGGTGGCAGGCGTGGCGGGGGCGGGGGTCGGGGCCGCGTCCATGGGAGTGGGTGGGTCACGGGGATTGGGGGTTTTTTTGGAGGAGACTTCGGGGGAAGGGTCAGCATTCGGGCGCTTGGAAGGTTTCGTGGACACCACTGGGTGGGGAGGGGGCAGGGGGACGGGTTGCAGGGGGAGATGGCGGGGGGGCAGGACCACCCTGAGCAGCGGAAGACGCAGACGGTGGGGGCGTGGGTGTCACTGAGACTGTGGAACGTCGAGCAGAGATCCGTGCTGGCTTGGAGCCTGTCGGAGGCGGTGCGGGGAGCGGCGGAAAGTCTGTAGCTGTCGATGGGGCGACAGTGATAGGGGAAGAGGAGTTGGGGGTGGGTACAGCCGAAAGTGGCTCAGGGGTGGGGTGGACAGGGAGAGAAGGAAGGACAGGAAGTGGGGTGGAGGATGAGCTCCATGTGATGGTGGTTGGAGCAGCGGAGGGAGAGGTGAAAATGATAGTGGTAGTGGTGGTGGGTTGGGACATGGCGGCGGCGCGCGAGAAGGGCGGCGGCGGCGACCAGACGGCGACGGCGGCGACCGGCAGGCGGCGGCGGCGGCGGTGGCGGCGGCGGCGGCGAGCCCCGGCAGGCGGCGACGGCGGCGGCGGCGGCGGCGAGGACCGGAAGGCGGCCAAACGGCGGCGCAGACGGCGACGGCGGCGACCAGCAGGCGGCGGCGGCGGCGGCGGCGACCAGGCGGCGGCGGCGAGCCCCGGCAGGCGGCGACGGCGGCGGCGGCGGCGGCGGCGGCGTCGGCGGCGATCGGCAGGCGGCGGCGGCGGCGAGCACCGGCAGGCGGCGGCGGCGAGCCCCGGCAGGCGGCGACGGCGGCGGCGGCGAGGACCGGAAGGCGGCGACCAAGCGGCGGCGGCGGCGGCGGCGGCGGCGGCGGCGGCGGCGGCGAGCACCGGCAGGCAGTACGGATGGCAAGCAGACGACACGGCAGGGATCTTCCACGTCGAAGGCGCACCCTGAGAGTAGCCCTGGCAGTGAAACTCTTCGAAGAAGAAGAGAGGGAATCCAACCCTCGAATGGTCGCGTCGCTGAGAAGCTCGCCAATTTATATGCTGGCTTTCTAGAACAGCACAGGAGCCAGCGAGGCATAACGTCATCGAAGACCAATCGTAGACAGCGTCGAATACCAGAGACCTCTGCTGGAGAAATGGGCCGCGGTCTGCGGAAGCGCGCCGCGGCGCGGGAAATGCGGCCGGGAACGACGGAAACCGCCCGCGCGCGCGAGGTGTTGGCGCGCGATTTAAGCATCTGCGCTAAGGCTTCCCATCTGCGTTGAGTCGGTGCGGTTGCTAATCTGTGGCTGACGATTCCTAAGTGCCGCCAAGGCTGGCTCCCAGGCTTTGCTCAGGTGAAACTCCGTGTCTCTGTTTATTAGGTCACTGCTTATACGTATTTCGACCGCCTCTTTGATGATGGAGTCCCAGTATGTGGAAGCATGCGAGAGGATCTTGGTTTCTTCATAATTCGTGCCGTGTTCCGTGTCAAGGCAGTGTTCAGCAACCGCAGATTTCTCTGGCTGACCCAATCTCGTTTGACGTTTATGTTCGTCGGATCTTTGACCGTACAACATGTCTGGCCAATATAGGTCTTCCCACATTGGCACGGGATTTTATATATTCCTGGTCCCCTCAGGACGAGGTTGTCTTTAACAGAGCCCAGCATTGATTGCACTCGTGCTGGAGGCCGGAAAACACATTTAATCCGGTATTTCTTGAACATTCTGCCCATCTTAAAAGACACGCCACCGACATACGGTAGAAAAACCAACCCCGTGGTGTTCTCTGTTTCTTCAGGCTGTTCTTGAGGTTTGGAGCGTGCTGGTCGAAATGCATTCCGGATCTGCTTCTCGGAGTACCTGTTCTGGGCAAACACAGAGCGGAGATGGCTAAGCTTTGCCGATAAGCTGTCCTGATCTAAGATTGCTCTAGCCCTATGCACTAGCGTCCATAATACACTGCTGCGCTGTGATGGATGACGACAGCTCGTAGCTTATAAATACAAGTCTGTGCGTAGGCTTCTGGAACACACTGTGACCCAAGGAGCCGTCTCCTTTTCTACGAACCAAAACATCCAGAAACGGTAGCTCACCATCATTTTCTACCTCCATGGTGAAACAGATGCTTGGATGGAGGGAGTTCAAATGTTCCAGGAAAGAAGGAACAAATCCGCATCCTCTACACCTCCCGCCACCTTGATCCCCCTCACCCCCGGGTTGCTCCTCTCCTCTCCCATCCCCGCCCCCTGCCACGTCTTCACTGTTGTGTCCCCCCTACCCTCCATCTCTACACCCTTCATCTCCTTTCCCAAGGTGGCTCCCATCAACTCCCCCTCCCAGATGATGCCCTCTCTCCCTCCATTTATCCCTCCTATCAACTGTGATCCTCACTCCCCCTCCCTTCCTCTGTCCTTTTCCTGGGCTCCCTCTCTCCCCCTTCCATCCTCTTTTTTCCCCACCTCCCCTCTCTGCCCCCTTCTCTCCCCCGAGTCCTTTTGGATTTCTCTCCTCTGCCTCTTCTCATTCCCTCTCATGTCTGCCCTGCCCCTCTCCCCCCTTATGATTCCACACCCTCCTTGGTTCCCCCCCTTTCGTTTTTCCTCTCCTGCCTCCTTATTTTTCCCCCTCCTCCAAGTGCCCCCCCCCATCTACCTTTGAAGTGTCATCTTTATGCCGCCATTTTCGTGCAGTGTTTTACAGTGAGTGTTCTGTGTTGTGTCTTTTGGGAAGTGTTGCGAACGGCCATCATACTGTCACTGGGTGTGATTTTTTATCTCTTTCGAACAGAAACCAGACTGTCGCCATGTTTTTTAATTGGGTGTCAACTATGTTACTTGTCTGTTTCCTGTGTATTTGTTTAACATTGCCACCACCTTTGCTTTCTGTTTTAACTTTCCGCATTTTTCCGCCATTTTACACTTTAAGTCACCGTTTTATCGTCTGTTTTTCTTGTTTCTTTTCTTCTAGCGTTTTTAAAAAAGTCTGTAGGCTGTAGAGCAGCGTACTAAGCTGCTGCCAGCCGGCCCCTTTCGGGGGGAATTGAAAATCAATAAAGAAAAGAAAAAAAAAGCTACGCGACAGTAGCAAATGAAGATGGCGGGCAGTTGTCTCGCTGAAATATTGTGCGGTTTCTACAATATTATCCGGCGTAATTCCCGGGAACCTATCAAGCAAATTCAGGATATGTTTGGCAAATATGTGAACGACGAGTTTCTTACTGGATGACGAAGAATTAGCCAATAAGATTAATTTTATATATTTGCATTATTTCCATTAAACAATCTGACTGATTTTTCATATAAGCTGTGAAATAAAGTTATCAATTTAAGGTTCTGAAGCCAATCAAATCATTCGACTTCGAAATTATAGTTAATCTAATAGCGTATGTTACTACCTTATCTGTCGTAGCCAGCACTGGAACAAAATCGTTGCAGTACGTGAGGAACCTGGTCTGTAAAGTGGGGGCTGCATTTGTTCCCCCTTCCAACCTCGCTGAACAATACATTTTTAGCCATTTCGAGACAGAGCTACAAGCAGTCTGATCAGTGATCAGTAAGGAAATTTCGTTTCTTTTATTTATGAAATGCCCTATTTCCATACTACTTCATTGTGACACAACACAGCAGGTAAACATAGACTGCTTCGAAATCCAGAATGAGTACTATCTTTGTAATTTGTGATGATTAGGCACTCTCCTGTTACAGATACCTTATGTTTTATTGGAATAGACTTTCATCCTACGGATATCGGACTAATATGAATTTCATGTGAATTAGCACGGCGCATATTTTAAAAGAGTTTTCCGTTACTTAATTGAACACAGAAGTAAATATCAGAGGGAAATTAATCATCAACAGTATCTTCTCTCGCTTTGTTTAAAACGGTCTTAAACGCTAAGGCAGTTTACCGATTCCCCGCTTGTAGAAACCTAATGGATCCCAGTTAAAGATGTTGTCAAACCAGAGACAACTGTTTATCGATAAGGCGCTAGGAAGGTAAACATTTGAGGGCGTAAGGTCAGAAGAATAAGTGCGTGGTGGATCACTTTTGAAACTCCTGGATAGTTTTGTTAGTAAAGCCGGCAGACCACGTTATCGCGTAATACCAACAAGTGATGAATTTTTGTACGCCGTTTTTCTTACACAGAGATCGGTACTTGTTTTAGTCGTTGGCAAAAAATACCAGCTGCGGTATAACCAACCCTGGGGAGGTTTTCAGAATGCACCACAGACTTTTCGAGTCACCAAAGGAAAAATATTATGTCCACACTGCCTTTTTTCGAGTATTTGTCTTTTATTAGGACTCGGTCATTAATTCTTCTTAAGATGTTTTTGTAAAGGCATTATAACTAGTCACTAATAAGAATATTGCGTTGCAATCCTCACTGAGCCAGCTAATGACGATCGATCAAAAATATATTAATAGTCAACGCTTTTGTTATCTTAAATTAGAGCATACGGTACTCATGCTCCCGACTTTTGAACCTTGTCTATTGAGTGAAAATGTCGCACGACGGTAAAATGGTCGCACTTCGTTATGGGTCTCTGTTATTGGGGCTTCTTGAATGTGCAACATCATTCCTGCCAGAACGATATTTCTTGAAGAAAAAATATGTTTTGCTAATGCGTTTTGCAGAAAAGCTGTCGCATCACACACAATATCAAGATTCAGAGCAGTCTCTGCTGAGTTCACCCCTCTGCTAAAGCCAAATCGAACAATATGTCGCAGATGTCAGAACTTTTTCCACTTGCAACTTTAATTTATCGCACTTAAACAACGTTCATAAGTTTCAAATACGCAAAATCCCAATCGTAGCTGTGGTAAAACCTGACTAAAAGAAGGGATTGGTTAGTAGGACACATTCTGAGGCATCATGGGATCACCAGTTTAGTACTGGAGGGAAGCATGGGGAGTAAAAACCGTAGATGGAGACCAAAAGATGAATACAGTAAGCAAATTCAAAGGGATGCAGGTTGCAGTAGTTACTCGGAGATGAAGAGGATGCACGGGATAGAGTAGCATGGAGAACTGCATCAAACCAGTTTTAGGACTGAAGACCAAGATACAACAACAACAACAACTGTTGGGAGGGGGTGGTAAATAGGATAACTTCAAACAAGAAAATGACCGTTGATAAATACACTCGTAGCGCACCGCCATGTTCACCTGGCCGGAAGCGTCTAATGTTGGCGGCGGGCTGCGTATGGCAGGTAACCAGTAGCTGCTGTGGGGCGAGGAAACTCTCGAGCGTAAATTGTGCTGATTTTGATGCAGCAACGAGCTGTCTGTTGGACATGTTTCTGTAACTTATTGCCATTTTTGGTGGATTAGAAAATGAAACGAATCATGTTTGCGCTTCCATCAGACTGATAACATTGGCAGATATCCAATTTGCGATTTAAAGAATCTAGGGAATCGAGTGGACCCGAGCTCACGACTTCATATTTACAGAGCACGAAACTTACCACTTCTTCTTCTTCTTCTTCTTCTTCTTCTTCTTCGTCGAATCTTCTTGTTCCTCACTAGACCACTAGCAGATACGTTTCCGTAACTCCTCGAGAAGGCTTCTTCCATAAATTTCCGAATCCCATAGTGTTACCAGATCGTGCGTATGGCGGGACTTAGATTAGATTAGATTAGATTAATACTAGTTCCATGGATCATGAATACGATATTTCGTAATGATGTGGAACGAGTCGAATTTTCTAATACATGACATAATTAGGTTAATTTAACAACATACTTAAGTTAATATAACAACTTTATTTTTTGTGTTTTTTGTTTTTCTTTATTTTTTATTTTTTTTATTTTTTAAATTTTTTTTCTTTTTTTCCTTTTTTTCTTAATTTATATCTAAAAATTCCTCTATGGAGTAGAAGGAGTTGTCATTCAGAAATTCCTTTATTTTCTTTTTAAATACTTGTTGGTTATCTGTCAGACTTTTGATATTATTTGGTAAGTGACCAAAGACTTTAGTGCCAGTATAATTCACCCCTTTCTGTGCCAAAGTTAGATTTAATCTTGAATAGTGAAGATCATCCTTTCTCCTAGTATTGTAGTTATGCACACTGCTATTACTTTTGAATTCTGATGGGCGGCCGGGAATATTTTCCGCCTTAAATGGACGACTCGGACTTCATCTCTGTGGTGGCCGGCCAGCAGCCACGTTTTATGTCTGATAATGTACTTTCTTATCATTCAGATGAAATATTCTGAACGGCTTCCGTTTCAGGTGTGATACTGAGTAAGTGAAATTCATTGTTTGAATCCAGATTTGACGTTTGGCTCATAAGCTTCGACTGCTCTCTTCTGTCAAGTTCCGAGAAGGCCTCATCTACATTAGGAAAGATGGACATAATGAAAATAAGTATACCACAAGAGTATCATTTTGGCTCAGTGGTAACGCACTCGATTTCCAATGTGCTGGTCGATGTACAAGTCGGTTTGGATCTTGCTCGAGCAACAGTATAGTTTGTAACTCTTTTTCTCGTTTTCAGTATTCGATCTGTAACTGGCCAGAATGAAATTCAGTAACCAAATCCTAAGACAAGCTCTTCATTATAAGCTCGTCATCTACTCAGTACATTGTATGAGTGGGTAGAAGTGTCTATTTAGGAAATACTGAGAAACAGCACAAGAAAGGTGCAGAAAAGGCTCCACGGGACTATTAAATGACAGTAATTTTTGTGTTGTTTGTCATTTAGGAGATCATCATCCGGGACAAACGTTGCTGAGGCAATGAATACTCAGGTAAATCTGGAAGTGACAACGTACTGTATACCAAAGTTGCAAGATTTTTCACCTCTTTTTTATGTATCTGCATCAGAAGAGGAACTCTTTCCTTGTAAATATGCATTTTAATTACTTTGTGTTTGACTTAAATCATTTCACAACTGTGACTGAAAGAAAGAGTTTTCTTCCATTACATTAAAACTTTCGTTGTGATATAGATATGAAAGTGTATAATTTAACTGCATCTTCTGTACATTTCAAGCGTAATGGTAGACTATATGCTTCAAAGATTCTCAAGCCTTTTTCTGCATGAGCACATTCTACATGAGTAACTTCGTAGCTACTGTGACGAAATTGTTAGACACTTGCGTTAGCAGCTATTAATTTTATCAACCTCACCCACACAATGTGTCTCCAAAATACGTAGGTTTGATAAAATCTAGCAGAATACCTACTGCATCACTTTCAATTATGCTCTTCATAACCCGTCGAAGGCGCCCTGCGAGGCTTTCATTAGGTATATAATTTCCTTTCATGGAGAAGGTATGGCATCACAGACCTTATCATATCATTTAGTAAATGATACGTACATTATTGGTAGAATGGCGTAGAGGTTAAAGGGCAATGGGTCCAGCTTTCGCAGCCATGAAGTGCGGACGTGATTTGTGTTTCCGCCTGTGGGGCGCGTGCACTCGCTTTTGTTTACTATTAGCGACCACCACTTACGTGTCATTTAGGAGTGGTAAAGCATGACCAACCGTTTCTGAAAATCCGCTCTGCGTTTAACCTTCTGCAGTCATTAGGCCTACACCCGTCCAAAGGCTTTGGAAGTGGAACGATTCCCACGCGCCGCAGCTAAAATCCCAGCTTCCGAGATTTTGCGCATACTTTTGTCCATCTTAAACTGTATGGTGCACTTCAAAGTCATCAATGATTTAATAACACCAGTCAAGGTGTACGCTTTTTCCAGGTCGATGGTAATGTCGGCGCGGTCACTGTCGACTACACTGGCTTGGGTATATGTGCACCGTATGACTTTTCGGACTACCACTCGAGCTCCCAGCGGAAGATGTTATCACTGCTTTCCTCTTCCATGTCACTGTACATGGTCACGTTGTTGAGCGCTGGGCGCAATTGCAAATTTATCCCGTTGTTAACGATGAACGGCAGATCACCATTGATCTCCGTGACATGTGCCATTTTACCTACAAATCAGCAGGTGCTGCACAGTCATTATACACGATAGCCAACCCAAGACCTGTTCCAGTTGAGGCAAAGAAGACCACTTTAGATCTGAGTGTCTTCAGAGGCTCATCACCCAATTTCCAGCTGCTATCATTGTGCCTCCGATTCCACCGATAGTTTTACCGATCACCTATTCATCGGCACTCTCTTATCCTCTTGCCGTCTGTCATCAGAAGGACCATGTGACAGTGCCCCTTTGAGCTGCCACGAATAACCCTGGGATCTAATATACGTTTCATACTCATAAGGTAGGATATGAGGTAAAGGCAGAAGTAAAGCTGTGAGGATGGGCCATGAGTCATGCTTGGGTAGTTCAGACAGTAGAGCACTTGCCCGTGAAAGGCAAAAGTTCTGAATTCAACCTGCAGTCTGGCAAACAGCTTTAATCTGCCAGGAAGTTTCCACAATTTTATAATATGGAATAACTGTTTTACACAGTCTGCAAACATGAGACACTTGAGACTGAAACAAATTGAACAGTGTAACTGAAAAGTAGTGTACTGGAGACTATTACAAATTCAGTGATTTCTGCATGTGGGAACACTATTATTTTCTGATGTAAAATATAAGGAAATTGTTGGTATGTAGTAATATTTGTGTAATACTGATCTACCAGTGATAACACATATCGTATAAGAGTGGTGAAAAATTAAGTTGTATCTGAAATTGGTATTGTTTTGCTGTTATTATCATGCTGTCACTAATTAAGACTTATCCAATGACGGCGTACAAATTACTAAAGCTCTTCACACAAAAACCAGTAGAAGTATTAAGATTTTTTTTGTTAGATGTGTAACAACAAAAAGCACTTACCTCAGGTTTCCAGTGATATTCAACATAGCCACAGATGTTCACTCCTTACACCTGTTAGCTATGTCAGATAGTTAAAATATGAAAAGCTGACTTGTCACTGAGCATTTAGAAGACACCAATCAAAACTGATTTTCCAAGCAAAGGCTGACTATCTAACAGAATACCATAGTTATCTAGAAATGCAATGGTGTATAACTAGGCAAGAGAGGATCAGAGGGGCCCAACACATAAATGCACACAGTTAAGAACAGCTGACAACAACATGAACGTTGGCAATATGAGACAAGAAATCTTTCATACTACTGCTACCCTAGACAAATTTTCAAATATTTTATTCAGTGATCTGAAGTGTCACTAAATATGCAAACACATAAAAGTGATACTTATCTTTGACACAGAAGAAAACATTTGATTAACTTATCTGTACTCACGTATTACCATATTTTGTTACAACTTCCATCAACAGCTGGTATTACATATCTGTGTGGGTGAGTGAATGGAGACCATTTTGTCTCACCCAATGAAAGGCAACAAACGATAAGACATGGTTGTGAGCTGTGCTAGCAGTGATACTTGTTTTTGTGAAATAATACGTCGACAGTTCATTATTAAGAAGTACAAGTCACTGATATACAACAATGACAAAGTTTGTTTAATTGCTCTTCACTTAATACAATCAGACTTACACACTAACTATTGATCCCTCATCCACTGCACTGTCTTCTTACATAAGCAGATTACAGTATGACACAGCAGATTTTGCAAAATCTTTCTTTCATTGTTCATAACATTTCATCTTGGAAATTGAATTCATCATGACTGGGTTTTTTCTGATAGATGGTTGATATAGATGTTTAAATATTTCACCTATGCACAAAAGACAAAGAAAACTAACTCACTGTATTGCTTCACACATCTCATGATGAAGTGCAACAGGAGGCAACATGTTTATTTAGCCTTGATGGATATACAATAGGAGAATAGTAACCACATGTGTTATTAAGAAGTGTAGTGAGGAAGGGAGTGGTTTTGATACATGCAAATGATATGCCAAATAGATAGCAACAGACTCCACACATACACATATGGAGAATACACTCAAAGAAACAGAAATTTTTTTTCAAACACTTTGTAAAGGAAGAGGATAATGTTAGTGTCTGTGAACATAGAACCAGCATGAAATATAAATCTGTCCTATAATATATGAAATCCAAATATAAAACAGGAAACATTACTGCCCTGTTTTTCCAAGAAATTAGAACTACTGCTGTAAGAAATGAAGATCAGTTACTGAAAGACTTGCCTATTGCGAAGAGAGTGTAAAACTGGAGACAGAAATGTAAGCAGAAGGGGACTAAGGTAAGTGGTTACACATCTTTGTGATAAGGTCCATATGTTTATCTATTGCTACATAAACGGAACTCATATTAAAAGTAGTCACATATCAGGTAAACATTAAACTTAATTTTATAATGCAGTATTCGCTGTCTTACAATCACTGCATCCTAATACAGTTAAGTCTGATATACATTGAATAGTTTATCTGAGAATTAGGTTAACGGAGAATATTAGGCAATTTATGGCCTTTGCCAGAAGGTATATCATTATGTACTGATATGAAACAGAAGGAACTTTATGGTATACAGAAATAATTACTATTTTGCTTATTTAATTCTATTGAATGTACTAAAATGAAGTAGCTCCTAAGTTGGCATGATGAGGCTGACTGCACTCCATTCCATCAACCTCATCAAGAAAAAATTCCTGGAAGTATCAGGAATGGAACGTGAAACCTAAGCATAGCTATTACTAGCACTGACAACTCAGCCATGGTGATGCACATAAAACATAGCAGACTGTACATAATGTCTCTCTACATTTTAATAAAACTTTACCTCCAAGATATAGATTCTCAAGATGGAGTTTACACTGGCTGTCCGTAAAACCCATCATCGAATATTTCATCTATTCACAAATGACAAAGGCAATATATTGCACCATATTAGTTCACATTTAACACATTGAAATAAAGAAAACAGATTTCATTTACATTTATCCATGGGAAGCCAGCAAAGGGAGAATGGAAATGGTGTGCATTTTCAATTTGTACAGTGAAATAGGACATCATTTGGGTTAAGTCTATAGTTACACTAATTATGAAGCAATAAGATTCCCACGAACATCCTTCAGTGAGCATGCAAGAGGACTTAGAAGGAACTAATGCTAATGGTTCACACACACTGACAGTTATATCCGATAACGTACTACCATTTGTCCATGGCAACATAGAGCGAACTCAAAATACAATATATTACATATAAAGCTCATTTTAACAATTTCATAATATGGAATTAGTGCCTTACACAGTCTGGAATCATGTGATACTTGGGACTGAAACAAATTGAACAGTGTAACTGAAAAGTAGGTTACAGGAGGCTATTACAAAATCTGTGATTTCTGCATGTGAGAATACTATTATGTTCTGATGTAAAAAATGAGGGAGCGATAATTGTGTAGTAATATTTTAGTTATACCAAGCAACCAACAACAACTCAAGTCATAGGAGGGTCGTACTCATGCTCTCACTAATTCAGACATATACAGTGGCAGAGCACAAAATACTAAAACTCTTCATGAGGAAATTCACAGAAGTTCTGATATTTTTGTGTTTAGTTGTATGACACCAGAAAACAGTTAGCTCAAGTCTTACAAAGATATTCAACATGACTAAGGATGTTTACTTCTTACATTTCTCTATTTGATCATATAGTAACAATGTCAAAAGCTTAGTTCTCATTGACCATTTACAACACACTAAACAATGCTGATTTTTCAAGTAACAACTGCTATTTACCAGCATAGTCAGGAGATGGAATGGTGTGTTACTAGGCAAGAGAGGATCAGAGGATCTCAAGACATAATTGTAAACAGTTAATAATTGTTGATTACAACCTGAAATTTGACAACGTTGTACAGGAAATCTTTCTAACTCCTGATATTCTAGACCAAATTTTCAAGCATTTTATGCAGTGATCTGTTGTGTCACAAACTCTCCAAACACCTAAAAGCATTAGTTGTCTGTAAGACAATAGAAATATTTTGATTAAAATATCTCTACTCACCCAAACGAAGAGCTTGTTACATCCCCCATTAACAGCTGGTATTACCTGTCTATCTGGATGAGTGAATAGAGAGAATGTAGTTTCAACTTACCAAAAGAAACAAATATTAGGCATGGTTGGAAGTTGTGTTATAAGTGATGCATGTAGTTGTGAAAGAATATGTCCACAGTTATTTGTAGGTTAATGTTCAAGTGGACTGATGTAGAAGTTTTTTGGACTGTAAAGGTCCACTTCTAGTGATATGAAACACAAGTGACTGATATGAATGCTGACCAAGTGTTTCCATTTCCAAAACACTTAATACATTCAGACTGACACACTAATGTATAAATAGATAAGCTATGACCTTTCATTTCTACATAAATAGATTACAATATGACACAGTAGATTTTACAAAGTCTTCCTCTCGGTATTGACAACATATCATCTAATAAATCAAATTAACCATAGTCAGGTATTCTTTGATAGGTGGTTGACATCCATGTTTAAATATTTGATCTGTGCACAAATGACAAAGACAAATTATCACACCACACTAATTCACATACTTCAAGGTAATGTGTAAAAGCAGACAGTAGTTTTATTTAACATTGATGATTGTGCAACGAGGCAATAGTGACAAAGTGTATTCTTAAACAGTGCAGTCAGGAAGAGGCTTGTTTGTATACATGCTTTTGAGATGCTAAGTACGAAACAACCAACTCTCCAATTATGGGTATCCAGCATACACTGCAAAATGTAGCAAACTTGTTCATGCACCTTGGGAAGGAAGAGGATAATTTTAGGATGTGAACTAGCATGAAAAGAAATCTGTCTTATGAGAAATGTAATTGAAATATAAGGTAGGAAAAAGTTTTGTTATGTTTTGCCAACACATGAAAATGATTGTTGTACAAAATAAACATCTGTTACCAAAGGAATTCACTTTTCAAGTAGAGTGTCTGAGAGTGAAGACACAAAAGTAAGCAAAAGGAAGCTCATATAAGTAGTTTACCAAATATTTGCTGTAATATTTGTTCCATATGTTCATCTACTGTCACAAAAGTGAACTCAGAATAAAACTAGGTAAATATAAGGTGAATGTTAAAATTAATTTTATATTACAGAATTGTCTGCCTTACAATGACTGCATTCTTGATCGAGTTAAGTCTGACACCCATTCAATAATTTATCTTACAATTAGGTAAGTGGAGAATATTGGGCAATTTATGGCTTCTATATGAAGGAATACTGTTATGCACTGATATGAAAAGAAAGGATATGCAGAATCGTGTTTTTTTTTTTTTTTTTTGGAGTAACATAGCAATACAGACACAAATGATAGAATAGTAGCAACTTACTACCGATATTTCTGCAATCTGTATTGTCATTGATATTACGCTTGTTCTATCCCTAACAAACACTTAGAACAAGAGGATACACTGTAATATATATTTTCATGCAAATCTACTACAATTACTGAGATGCTGTCTAAAGTGGTTTCACTGGAAATCACTGAGCACAGGACTCTTTTTCATATTTAACATTGAAACTGATGTAGTTCTCTTAGACCAGTTTATTACAGATGACACTTCAAATCCAAAAAGCTGATTTATTATTGACCATTTAGATGATGCCAAACGCAACTGGTTCTGGAATCAAAAGTTTTACATTTACCTGCATAGTTGTAGTTGCTTCCGACATGATGGCATGCCACTAGGAAGCAGGAAAGCAGGAGGGCATAGCTCATTAAAATACACTTTTACGACCTCTTGATCTCCAGATGCACAATGGCAATATTTGACAGAAAATTCAGGTATCGATTCAGTCATCTTATTCAGTTATCTGAAACATCACTATCTATGCCAACACAGGAAAGCATGATATGTTAGAAGCTGAATAGCATGTCTCTTTTGGATTCTACAGTTTAATATAACAACATAACCTCTGTCACTTGTTTCACTTAGAATGGTTAGGAGATGTGAAAATCCTGCTTAAGTATTAAGACTCAGAACCATCATGCATGGAACACTGCCAGAGCTTCTCCCATTTCATTCCAATTAATATATTCACATTTATCCACTAATTTATTAACGCCAGATTTGTCATGCTACCTACTTACAGCTGTGCGGGGTAGCCGTGCGGCGTAGCCATGTGGGGTAGCCATGCGGTCTGAGGCGCCTTGTCACGGCTCGCACAGCTTCCTCCTTCATAGGTTTGAGTCCACTCATGAGCATGGGTGTGTGTGTCATCCTTAGCGTAGGTTAGTTTAAGTTAGATTAAGTAGTGCGTAAGCTTAAGGACCAATGACCTCAGCAGTTTGGTGACCCATGACCTGAGCAGTTTGGTCCCATAAGACCTTACCACAAATTTCCAAAATATCTAATTACATATGGAGATATGTATACAACATGGAATATTTTAAATAATTGCCTCAATAACGATAAAATTACATCTCAAAATGTTATATAACAATGATGAGGTTGTACTGTCTGGTGGGTGTTATCCATCTTTAATCACATCATCTATACATAATTAATGAGGACAATCCACTAAGCAACGTTAAATCAAGTTCGGATTATCAATAGTATTACAGAAAGAATAAATTTCTACTCACCATAAAGAAGACACACTGAGCTGATGAAATGCACAACTATAAAACTATTACAGATTTGTTGTACAGCATCTCTAGAGTGCCAAGCTTTGTGTTTGAACACAATTGATGTAATGTCACCATACAATACATGCAGTACCTTTTTAAAGTTATGAGAACATTACATTATACCACTTAAATAAATTAAGGAAAAAAAGTGATGTCACTGTGGAACCTTCATGCACACCATATTTTATTTAAACGACCCACCATATTGTTTAAGCAACTGCAATTGTTTCCTGTTGCTCACATGAGTTTATGAATTCATAATCAGTCCTCTAGTAAACAGGTTCCACTGATTGTCAACTAATATGGTGACAATGACGTAACCTAAGCCATTATCAAGATCAAGAACACTCCACTAACATACTGTTTGTTCTATATTGCAGTTACTATTTTGCCTATGTAACTGTACCGCAGTTACAGAAGTTAAGTAGCTCCTCAGTTGGCATGATGAGGCTCACTGCATTCCATTCGTGTCCCCTAAAAAAAAAACAAAAAAAAAAATTTCTTTCATTATGAGGAATAAAACTCAAGTCCTAACCATAGCTTTCAGTAACACTGACCATCCAGGTGTGGTGATGAAGATACGGCATAGCATACAACACATAATCTCTCTATAATTTTAATAATACTACACCTCAGAAATATAGCACCTCAAGATAAGGATATTACTATACTGTTTGTTGATCCCATCTTCAAATATATAATCTATTCACAAATGCAAAAAGCAAGATATTGCACCGTATTGCTTCACATATATCAAAATCAAATAAAATGTTGATTGCGTATACATTTATCCATAGTGAGCCTGCAAAAAGAGAATGGAAATGGTCTGCATTCTTAACTTGTAAAATGCAACAGATTTTTATTTTTTTTTTAATGAAGGCTATATTTACATTCAGTGTGAAGCAACTACGTCCCAATTTAGAGACCTCAGATATCTGGCAGAAAATGCAGCAGATTATTTTAAACAACCAGAGAAGGAAGTTGACATTGTTAGTGTACATGAACCTAGAATTACCAATGACAATATATCATTGTTAGTTTAAAATTAACCTAATATAAAATAGAAATTATTAACGCCCTGCGTTTCTAAGAAATAAATATGATTAGTGTACTGATTGATTGATTGACTGATTTCTTTATTAATCCATGTAACAATTTACATTGTGTGGATTTCGTCAGCAAAATCATATACAATACAATATACCTATAATTATACACATAAAATTAGTATTTACACACATTTTTGAAGTATCTTAAATTAGTTTTATATCCTTATGTAAATTGTAATTTTCTTATAGTACTGTACAATTCTGGATTTCGTATTATAATTTTCCTCATGTATTACAATGCAGGCTACTTCAATTACACTACATGTTTTAATTCAGATTGTCCGTTACTGCGTAATAACTTTTATTTCATAAAAAAATTTTTAGTTTTGTTTTGAACTGTCCAATTGTGTCAATATCTTTTATTGTTTGGGGTAAATTATTATATAATTTAACGGCATTGTACAACAAGATCTGCTGAGTTTTAACTTTATTTTTCCTCTCTAGATGCAGGTTGTATTGGTTTCTAGTTTCATAGCTGTGTACTAAAGAATTTTTCATATAGCAGTCAATTTTTTTTTACATAGATAATACTTTGAAAAATGTATTCACAGGGAACAGTTAAGTTTTCCAGCCTTTGGAAATGTTCAAGGCAGTGAGCCCTACTGCCACTCTTGGTTATTATACGAATTGCTCTTTTCTGTAATTTGAAAACTATTTGAATATTTTTACTGTTGACTCCCCAAAATATTATTCCATAGGTAATAACAGAGTGGATATAAGAAAAATATACAGATCTGACACATGTAGTATCACACACTGCAGTCAGAATTCTAAGAGCATAGCATGCTGTAGTGATTCTGTTACTAAGTATTTTCATATGTTCTTCCCACTTTAACTGACTGTCAACATGCATACCATGAAATTTTGTGTAGTCTACACATTCTATAGTTTCATTGTTTAGCTTAAAGTTGTTATAGTGTGGTTTTTTGCAGACATAGAAGTTAACAGCATTTGTTTTTATTAAATTTAGTGTTAGTTTATTATTGGATGCCCACTCACATACACTGTTTAGTGTTTCTTCGGCTTTTTCTTTCGGTGCATCTGGTGATTTGTAACTGATTAGAACATTTGAGTCTTCTGCAAACAATATTGTTTGTCCATGCTTGATGCTCTGTGGGAAGTCATTTATGTAAATGAGAAATAGTATTGGGCCAAGGACACTACCCTGTGGGACACCTATATTTACATAATTTGTGTCTGAAGTCTACTTTACGGTATAGTTTGAGCAACTTGAAGTATGTAAGATTTCAGTTATCTGTCTTCTACTTTTTAGATATGACTGGAACCACTTTTTCACAAGTCCCCTTATTCCCAGTTCATCTAACTTATTTAACAATATATTGTGGTCTACTATATCAAATGCTTTAGTTAGATCAAGAAATATACCTGTTGTGTAGTTCCCTTTATCTAATGCTTCTAGAATGTGTTTTGTGAGGTGTGCTGTTGCTGATTCTGTGCTTTTCCCTGATCGAAATCCAAACTGGTCAACAGACAGTTAGTTGCATTTATTTAAATAATTCATTAGCCTATCTTTCATAATAGTTTCTAATATTTTTGCAAAGCATGACAGTAGAGAAATTGGTCTATAATTTTCAATATTTCCTGCATCACCTTTTTTGAAGAGAGGTAGTAATTTAGCATATGTTAAATAGTTCGGAAAGTAGCCCTGCTTGAAAGATTGATTTATAAAATCAACTAAAGGTGGAAGTAGGCTCTTGATACAGTCCTTATTTTTAAAAATGGGGACTTCATCCAAACCAGCTGAGTTTTTGTTTTTCAGTTTGCTGACTGCTTTATAGACTTCTTCCTGTGTTGTATGGAATAACACCATTGAGTGTGATACACCATTATTTAACTTTTTGACCTGAGGGGCTGTTATAAAATATTCGTGTGATTTTATTCCTATGCTACTAAATTAATCATTTATATAGTTTGCCAAATATATTGGGTCTTTTATTAGAGACCCTTCCTCTTTGATTTTCAGTTTGACAGATTCATTTTCCTGGTACTAGTTTCCTGCTTCACAATCTTCCATACTGCCTTATTTTTGTTTTCAGCAGAGAGCACCAGTTTGGAGTTATGAGCTCTCTTTGCTGCACGCAATATTTTCCTATATGTATTCCTATATCTTTTATAAAAGAGTGAGAAGCAGGATTTGTTTGGCTGTGTTTAATGGAGCTCAGGTACTTTAGTGTTTCAGACGATTTTTTGATGGCTTTTGTGACCCACTTGTTTTTTCCTGCTGTTGATAATGGACATAATACTTTAGGAAATGTTTCTTCAAAATTTAATTTAAACAATGTGATGAAATTTTTGAATTTTTCATTTGCATTGTTTCATTTGCATCTACATCTGAGTATACTGAGTCCCATGTTTGTCCTGCTATCTCTTTGGCAAACTCATGTCTACTTTGTTTAGAAAAAATTCGTCTGTAAATATGCATTTTATTTCTTTCTTCTGGAGCCACTTTTATATTACTGATTTGGCCTGAGTCATCAGATAATCCTAGCTCTGCTACCACCACCTCAGAGTTTTCTTTGCCTAAATCTGTTAATACCTGATCAACAGCTGTCTTTGAGTATTTGCACTGTTAACCATTGGAACTAGATTGAAACTTTGAGCAAGACTTTGTAATGAGTCCCATGTAGAATCAGGATTCAGTTTATCTACATTTAGGTCTCCACATATGAGAATGTGGTTCTTTGGAGTGGATATCTTGTCAAGAACATGATTATGTTTGGAGAAAAAGATGTTGTAGTCTCCACTAGGAGATCTGTATATACATTAGATAATCAAATTCCTACACCTGTATTCGTCCCTGATTTCAACTGCTGCCAGTTCAAAATGTTGCTCTTCACTGATTACACATAAATCGCTTTTGGTCTTATACTGATAATTTTGTTTTACATAAATGCAACACCCTCCACACTTCATAGAGGTCCAACAGCATGTACACATTAAATTATAAGACTGCAAGACTAATTGATTAATTTCAGTCTCATTGCACCAATGCTCAGTGAGACAAACAACTGAGCACTCTGTAGACTCCAGCTCCACCTCTAGCTGTTGGATCTTATTTGCTAGGGAACATGTATTTTGGTGAACAACTGTTAAGTAATTTTTTCCAACACTATTTGCATTCCCACTTTTTTTAGTTTTAAGGGCATTCTGTTTTGGTTCAACTGCTTCCTTATTACGATTACACTCGTGTTTTTTGTTTGCATGTTTTTGCCGGAATATGCACATGTGAGTTTTCACGGTTTTGTTTTTTGCTCAGGAACGGAGCAAATCAGAGTGTCTTTGCCCCATCTCTTTCTAGCTAAATTATGGTTGTAAGCGTAAAGTCACACATATTTATTTCCAGCATTGGGCCTTTCTTAGTTTGTGCTGGTCTTATCCACATGTGGCTCTCACACATGCTACTGCCATCACTTGTTAAAAATGGTGGTTGTGGTTCACATGTTCAGGGTATGAGAGCAATGAAATGCGATACATTTTATATGGAGCAAGGGATGAATGCCCAACAACATCTATAGGCAAATGCAGCCTTCATATGTGGAAAACTCTGTTGCTTTGAGTACTGTGAGGTGGTGGTGTAGTGAGTTCGACAAAGACCACGAAGTCTTGCATGACAATGAACAGTTGAGGAGACCATGTTTCTAGCTGGCTAATGACAATTTTTCCCATGCGGCTGGAAAGGTAAAAGCAAATCAGCATGTGCACATCACGGCCACTTCTCTGGAGCATTGTGTATTGTGAGGGAATGCTTACAACATCGTTCATCTGTTCTTAGGGTACCGGAAGGTTTCATATCAGTGGGTGCCTAAGCAGCAGCATGACGTGATGAAACTCAAGCAAATGATGTCTTCACTGAATCACCTGGAATGGTATTTCAAGCAGAGTGAATGTTTCCTGGACCCCATTGTTATTGGCAGTGAAATGTGGATATTGCAGTGCTGATTTTCAAGTAACAACTGCTATTTACCATCGTAATCGGAACACGGGATGATGTGTTTCAAGGCAATAGAAGACCAGAGGATCTCAAGACATAATTGTTCACAGATAAGAATTGCTGATTACAACCTGGACTGTGACAATATTATACAAGAGATCTTTCTTACTGCTGCTGGTCTAGACAAAATTTTGAAGCATTTCATTCTGTGATCTGAAGCATCACTAACTATGCGAACACATAAAAGTGTTGCATGTCTGTGAGACAATAGAAAACATTTGTTTAACATATCTGTACTCCCATATTTCAATATCTTTTTATATCTCCCATTAACAGATTGTATTGTGGGAAGTCAGGCAATAATGACATACCCAGGTAAAATGACATAGCAAGGCTATGGACAAAACCAGATGAGTGGTGACACCTGCACTAAGCAGTGTAAAAAGGTCGATAGGCAACCCACTTCCTCTGTATATGGTGATGAGCTGCCAGTTTTCACATTGCTACTGTGAACGAAAAACTTATAGGTAAGCTTCCAACTTTTTACTTTTATTCACATATATACATTGATTAGTGTTGTATTGATTACATGTTTGAGAAAAGTATAAGTTATGTTTTGAGAGGTAGAAAGTTCTGCTAGAGAACACAGTAGTTGAAAGTTTCTCAAATGGACAAGGAAAGTGTGTCAGGCTAGAAAAACATAACAAGTATCAGAGTAAAATGGCACAATAGGTCATTTTCTACAGTGTGGACACTAGTTCTAATCTGCGTGATCTTTGATGTTAATTAAGATATTTATTTCACATATCTGCTTAAATTTAACAAGAATAGTGGTAGATCATTCTATAATAAAATAAATTAAGTGAAACATTAAACATGAAGTGATAAATGTGCTATTATTCAGAAATCCGATGAAATTACATACTCTAATTTCAGATGGCAGGTAATAAATTAAGGAAATCATCAAGACATTCTTGGGATGTGTTGCAGATGCAGCAGGCTATATATACTGTTACCAGCAACGAGATGGGACGGCTGCAGGCATTTAAGGAATTGGCAGTTTCCTAGAATATGATTACAAGACGAACTACAAATATGAACAACATCTTCAATGGTGTTCAGAAAATATTGGGTAGATTCCAGCCAACTTTCAACATTACCCTGAAGTGCGAACTGGTACAACACCCGGAACTATTGGAATTGTGCATATTTGGTATGACTATGAAGGAGTGCACTTCAAATAGCTAAGAAAAGCAAAAATGTATCTTAGTTCTGGGAAAGAAATTTTATATGGAAAAAAACCTTTTTGCAGCAACAGTGATGCTTGCAAAGAGAATCAGAATCAGAATCAGAATTTTTACTATCCCATAACATACAAAGACAAATCACAGATCCCATGTACAGGGGACTCAGCAACTTTACATTTACATAACAATTACAATTTGTATACACAGTATTACAAAAACAATACGTCAACACTCAAGTTTTCATGTTTTGTAGGGAATACATAACAACAGCGTTTACATAGTGAACATACTTTTACAATAATTTATTTGGCACAAAACTCCTAAGCTTAATTTACAGGTGATGTGTCCTTGCTCAGACTTCCACATCACCATTCATAGATTCTTCTATGGAGTAATAACATTTCTCCACTAATAACTTGTGTAGCTTTGGTTTCAGTTGCCCTAGCTCCATGCTGTATACAAAAATAATCAGTTCATAGATGTACAAACAGGGGGCACGTAATATTTTTAAATCTTTCTTGTGCACTTGACAAATTCCACATCATAATGGCTTCCATACTGCATGATTGATCAATGGAACATAAAACCAACTAACTAACTATTTGCAAGCACGTGTCAATTTTAACTATCCTCATTTGATCATATGATGAAATTGTTAGTCGGTGGATGACAAAGACGTCAGTGGAATAAATGAAGAAACACATGATAAAGACGACAATTTTGCAATAGCCACTCATCACAGTTCTGCTAGCGAACAAGAGGATTATTCAGTGGAAGAATGTCAGTGCTATGGGGAGCTTGATGCAGACCTTTATGTTCCTCCAATAAAATACCTAAAATGTTAGTTAAAATCAAATGTGTTTTGAGTAGTGGTAAAGAAAAATTTAGATGTCAGTGTTGAACATCAGTTTTGCAGACTTTCATTAACTGTCTATCGAGTGATATCTCCCTATGCAAATTCAAACCCTGGAATTTAATTTTATGTGAAAATTTACTTGCTACAGAAATACTATAATTTTACAGAATGTAAAATTCAGTTCTCTAACAGATCATTTATGTGTGGGCCTTCTATTTTAAGAAAACCATACGAAAGCATGTGATTTTATTTGAGAAAAAGTATAATATTGTACTGTAGCCTCCATTTAGTGCAATAAAACAACAAAGAAACTTTAAAAAATACTTAAATAAATTCAAAAATAAATCTTCTATACCATTAGCTTAAATTAAAATTTTCTAATAGTGCTCCTTAAACCTCGATTGAAACTTAGGGGACCCAGAGACCCAACCTCATATTCTATGGTACAGTACAGAAATGTCATGTTTTGACTTAAGAATTAATGGAGGTTACAGTGTTATTATAAAGACTGTTAGAATGAATCTGGAGGTTTCATAGTAGGACAAATCAGAGATATAAGTATGTTAAAAGCACAATTAAAATATAAAATAGCTGTGTAGGGAATAAAGTAATGAAAAAGAGGAAGAAACTGTGAGTTAGTAGTTCCAAAATCACTTGAAATACAGTCACCTCACACATAATGGGGCATAATAATGAAATAGTTTAAATGAAGCAACATTATAGCACCTCCATCCGTAAAGGTAGTGAAACCATTGTCACATTGTGAAGTCGCCTTATGGAAAATGGTACCATACAGCTGCTTTGTAGTGATATCAGCAAAACATGTGCACTGTATTATTTGTTACATCCTCATCTGTTGGTGTGGAGGTTGCACCACAAATACTTGGAGCATTTCCAAAATGGTTGGTACTACAACATTTTTGTGTCCACAGGAACAATTTACTGAACAAACAAATACAGATTTTACTACTGGTACTCCCCACAAATGTCTCTTGACTTTGCCCATTGTTATGGCAGCTTCCATATTTGCATAGCAAACCTTTGTTTGCGGGTATTCTTGTGCCACTGGAGGATACCTCATTGAAGTTCGTTATTGGTGGAGAACTTCTTACCCCGCAGGACCTCTCTCAGTTTGTATAATAGGTCATAGTAACTAGGAGCCAAACATGGCTAATATGGGTGGTGTCGCAGCACAGTAAACGATAAGTCCTACATGGTGGCAATAGCTTGGCAATTGGCATCTGGCTGCATATTGTTGTGTTGGTGCAGTGAACTGCAGTACTGATCTCTGTTGAGGGTCATATTGGGAGAGAACCAATCCACCTGTACTATCCTTTCCTGATCACAGAACAGTTGCCATTTGTTTCTGCATGAATAGGCCCAGCTGTGACTTCTTGGGATGAGAGCTTTTAGTGTGCTTTCAATCCATAGACTGGCGTTCTTTTCTGGAGTCTCATGGAAGAACCATTATTCGTTGATGGTGACCAGATGCTAAAGGAACTCTGCTGGATTTGCAACATATTTTTGCACCAACTGTTGTCATATCTCCACACATTTCTGTTTCTGCACAGTGGTGAGAGCATGGGGCATCCATTATGCCCACATCTTCTTCATCTTCAAATCATTATGAATGATGGTGGGCAGAGTTCTCCATGATAGACCTGTTGCCTTCTCTGCTTCATCTAAATTGACTTGCCTGTGCCCAATATCAAGCCATTGACACGCTGGGCTTGTTGGTTTCTGTGCAGTTGCTGAATGCCCAGTGCTTATGTGAATTTTAGAAGAGACTCTTCCATCTCTAAACTCTGATACCCATTGTAATACAGATCTGTGACTTGGTGCTATTTCCCCACATATGGCTCCCAGCCTCATTGTGAATGTCTGAAACAGTCACTCCTTCCTTTCGTAGAAACCACACTGTCTATCACTGACAATGCTTGTCTACTTTGATATTGTCATGTCTATGTCCACCAGTGCACTTGCAAGATAGAAAAAGTGCTGCTGCACTGCACCACCTATGGAAAGCCGCAACACCATCTGGGCCAGTAGACAGTACAATAGTCTATCTTTGTGGAGTTAAGGGAGAGTGCCAATCAAAATTAAATGAACTGTATAGTTGGGCAACATGTGTAATATAATTACACTGTCTGAGAAAAAGTGAGGAATCACAGGGCGAGGAGGGAATGAAATGAAATTTCATGTGTTGAGAGGGTATGTGACGTTATTTCCATGATTATGTAATTGAGTACAATTTTCAAAGAACTTGGCAGTGACCCCACTTATGAGTACGACATCACCAGGGCTGGTTTAAGGCCCAACTGACACAAGTGGGCACTTGGGAAGCCAAGCTGCGCATGACAGGTAAGAAAGGATTTCAGTGATGTTCTGTTTTGTAATCAGAGTTACCTCAGCACTACAAGCAATGATCTGAAGTCACAACTCATGGCTCTCTATACCATAACATGAGGAGTAACATTGCTGTGCCTCTGCAAAATATTGCAAGTGTTAGACCTGCCTTCAGTTTGCCACCATATCCATCAACAAAGGGCATTGGATGTAGTGCAGAACCATGATTCATCACTGAATACAATATGGCCCCTTACCTCAGCAGTCCACGGTTGCGTCATGGCACAACTCCAAATGCAGCCATTAGTTTTGTGGTGTTAATGACAGCCTATGCATGGAACACTAATATTGTAATTTGGCTGCTTCTAATCTCTGACCAATGGTTGCAGCGTGACAAATTCCTGACAAATTCTGTAAGGAATGCACATATGGCAGGCACAGATGTGAAGGGGTCACAATGTGCTTGGTGATCAGACACAGTTGACCAGGACCTTAAGGACAAGTATACCTTCTGCCTTCACGTTCCCATACATTTTACCAAGGGGCATTGTCTCATCTACATGCCTCACAAATCTGGATACTGCATAATTTGACCAAGTAGCCAAATGGAGAACTCCAGTGAGCCCTCTTTCAAAATCTGTCATGTGCTCAAAGTGCAGCTGATCACAGTACATGGCATCTCCGTTCCTTCACAGTGATTGCTCAAAACATGTTGCTGTTTCTGACCACCTTATACCTAACCAGGCATGGTAACATCACTAATGCATGCTGGTGGCCTTTCCACATTCTGTAGAAAATTTAGCAACTCCAGTCATTTACATACTAACTGATGTTGTGTATGTTTACCAAGTTACTTTGGCATCTTACCATGTCTTCTGGATGAATCACTAGTTTTGTCAGGCAGTGTGCATAACTGTACTACATTGGCTTGTAGACTCTACAGTGATAATTATAAAAACTCTTCCTGCGGTGATAATGACAAGTGACCTTACTTGATACACACAGTAATTTTTGTGTTCAGGGAAATCAATGAAATAGCTAATAAACAAATATTTTACACTATAGCTAGAACATAAGTGCAACTACCACCATAAAAAACCTTAAATGTGATTCCATCACATATTGCAAGTATAAGTGATGAATTGTATTATCTTGGTAATTAAATCTCAAGCACTTACAGAAATAATTGACATTGCTACATCTCACAATATTCAGTGGCTCAGTTTCAGCTTATTAGTGCTGCATACACCACATTAATCTGTATAATAATAAAATAAATTTGTATGTGTTATTAATAGCAGGACATAATCTATCTCAATACGCTTTCTTTCTTTTTTCAATTAGTAAAAGACTGGGTTGGAATAACAACACTACAGAAAGGATAGGCTCCTATTCAGCACAAAGAGCAGTTGTTGAATTACAGACAGGCACAATGAATAGAAAATACTAGACATATTTCATCTTTTGAACAAAGTCCTTCTTGAGATGTAGAAAACACACAGGTATTATACACACATGGCCACTGTCTCTGGGTCTTAGCAGCCAGAGACAGTTTCCATGCATGCATGGGATGCCCTTGAGAAACTTCTGAAGAAGGACTTTGTCAGAAAACTAATATATTTCTAGTATCCTTTTTCATTGTCCCCGTGTGTGACTTAATGCCTTTTCTTCTTTCCTCTGTAACTGTTGATGAAACATGGAATTTGAAGTGCATATGAAAGAATACATAAGTAACCCTTCACTAATAACTTGATTCTGTTTTGGCACCAAAAGTGTTGCTATGGTCATCTTTTCAGATCTGGTATGGGAAACAATAATGAAGGACTTCAGTTCTATTTCTTCGAAGACATTATCTGAGAGAGATTTTGCTACTAATGGCGATGCTGGAAAATCAACAACAAATATTGTGTAAGATGTCACCTTATCTGGTCATAAACTGTGACATGATGGCTAAAAGTAAATTTTGTGAAGTATATCTGGACCATCTGTTTAATGCATTCATTTTAATTCATTCTAATTTCTATAGTCATTACAGTATCAAAGGAACATATTTATTTTACCTAGAGGTCTGTCTTAGAAACAGCATTTTGAGTAGTTTTGTATTGCACTTACTCTCATTTGTTCACATATAGTACCATACTGGGGTTCAAACGTCAAGAGGACTTGCAAATTATTTCATCCCAGCACATACTAGAATGATTTGATAAAATGCCCATGGATCTGAATGTATTAACTTAGTCTCTAATTATATTGATTACTTCTGGTACGCTATTTAGACGAATAGATACTACATTTTGCTCATCTTTTTGTGTATGGCCAGTGGAAGGTTCATATCTATGATAACTGTAATGTCAGGTATAACTTTTATATCCAAGAATTTGTGGCTGAGGTTCATTTTTAAATTAACTTTTATGAATGGTTCTCTTCATAATGTGATTATGACTTAGTTGCTCAAGAGTAATGTCTGGTTTTGTAACTATAATGACAGTCTTCATGTGGAACAGAAAGCATTCATTGGTAAATAGTAAACATATTCTGCTCATCCTTTGTTTCTTTTTAGGAAGTAAGTGATTTGTTTGCCATAGTATATGGCTGAAACTATTGTCAAATATTACTGCTACTCTTCTTGTGTGCTTTTCTGCAGTAGTAATGTTGGAAATATTCAGTAAAAATGTAGTTATAAGTATCTTTTACATCCTAATTACTGTTACACATGGTTCTAATATAGGGATACAATACATTCTTGGGTGTAGCACATTCACTTAGATCTGCATCGACATCCGTACTCAGCAAACCATTGTGAAGTGCATGCCAGAGGCTACTTCCTATTGTACCACCTATTAACATTTTCCCATGTTCCAGTTGTGTGTAGAGATCAAGAATAATGTGTGCTTAACTGTCTCTTTATGTGCTGTTATTAGTGCAATCTTGGTTTGACATCCCTGCTGGAGCAATTTATTGGAGATGTATATATGTCCCAAGTTTATTTGCTAGATACTGGTTCTCAAAATTTTATAGGTTGGCTTTCATGGTATAGTGATGTCTGCCATCAGATGTCTGGCAAGAACACAATTTTCAGAAAACTTACGTGACATAAAACTAGACTATACAATCCAGGCTTTCACAGCCTGTGTCCATAGCCTACCCATGGTGGTATTGGTTTTATGGACATTAAGCTATGGTATAAAGCCTCTTTCTGTGTTTAGTGATTTGTCACCTACCGTGGGAGATATTTTCAGATGACATAAAGATACACTCCTGGAAATTGAAATAAGAACACCGTGAATTCATTGTCCCAGGAAGGGGAAACTTTATTGGCCATTCGTGGGGTCAGATACATCACTTGATCACACTGACAGAACCACAGGCACATAGACACAGGCAACACAGCATGCACAATGTCGGCACTAGTACAGTGTATATCCACCTTTCGCAGCAATGCAGGCTGCTATTCTCCCATGGAGACGATCGTAGAGATGCTGGATGTAGTCCTGTGGAACGGCTTGCCATGCCATTTCCACCTGGCGCTTCAGTTGGACCAGCGTTTGTGCTGGACGTGCAGACCGCGTGAGACGACGCTTCATCCAGTCCCAAACATGCTCAATGGGGGACAGATCCGGAGATCTTGCTGGCCAGGGTAGTTGACTTACACCTTCTAGAGCACGTTGGGTGGCACGGGATACATGTGGATGTGCATTGTCCTGTTGGAACAGCAAGTTCCCTTGCCGGTCTAGGAATGGTAGAACGATGGGTTCGATGACGGTTTGGTTGTACCGTGCACTATTCAGTGTCCCCTCGACGATCACCAGTGGTGTACGGCCAGTGTAGGAGATCGCTCCCCACACCATGATGCCGGGTGTTGGCCCTGTGTGCCTCGGTCGTATGCAGTCCTGATTGTGGCGCTCACCTGCACGGCGCCAAACACGCATACGACCATCATTGGCACCAAGGCAGAAGCGACTCTCATCGCTGAAGATGACACGTCTCCATTCGTCCCTCCATTCACGCCTGTCGCGACACCACTGGAGGCGGGCTGCACGATGTTGGGGCGTGAGCGGAAGATGGCCTAACGGTGTGCGGGACCGTAGCCCAGCTTCATGGAGATGGTTGCGAATGGTCCTCGCCGATACCCCAGGAGCAACAGTGTCCCTAATTTCCTGGGAAGTGGCGGTGCGGTCCCCTACGGCACTGCGTAGGATCCTATGGTCTTGGTGTGCATCCGTGCGTCGCTGCGGTCCGGTCCCAGGTTGACGGGCATGTGCACCTTCCGCCGACCACTGGCGACAACATCGATCTACTGTGGAGACCTCACGCCCCACGTGTTGAGCAATTCGGCGGTACGTCCACCCGGCCTCCCGCATGCCCACTATACGCCCTCGCTCAAAGTCTGTCAACTGCACATACGGTTCACGTCCATGCTGTCGCGGCATGCTACCAGTGTTAAGGACTGCGATGGAGCTCCGTATGCCACGGCAAACTGGCTGACACTGACGGCGGCGGTGCACAAATGCTGCGCAGCTAGCGCCATTCGACGGCCAACACCGCGGTTCCTGGTGTGTCCGCTGTGCCGTGCGTGTGATCATTGCTTGTACAGCCCTCTCGCAGTGTCCGGAGCAAGTATGGTGGGTCTGACACACCGGTGTCAATGTGTTCTTTTTCCATTTCCAGGAGTGTATATTTAGTTAATTTTTGAAAAATTTGTATGACAAAACAAGTTTGCATTACAAAATCATCTAACTACATATTTATAGCTTCTGATCCTGTGGTTCTTAGTAGTAGATGAAACATTAGGCACAACAACATTCTTTAGACAATGGCCAAATCCTACAATCTAGTGTCACAAAGGAATTTAAAACAGATGCATGCTATAGCCATCATTTCCCTTTCTTTTACATGATGGAGGGACCTACTCATGATTAATTTTCACTCATATGTTTTCATGTAGTGGTACATAGGAATCAATACAATTCCTTTGAGACTTCACTAGTCATTTTGCTATCCAACTGTTTTAGAGGACTTGCATGAGATATCTAACTGGTACCTAATGTCAGACAAACACTGTGATGCTTAATATTAGTAGGACCCTTCTTGGAGCTATTATGACCATTTATTATGAAGCATGGTATCTTTGACCAACTCATTCCATTGAATCTCAAGTTTATTGGGGTGCCATACACGAAGTACCACTTTCTGAAGGAGAAAAAGATTCAACATTCTTCTAAGAAGATGCCGGCAGATTGCTGTAATTATCTACACTTGAAGCAGATTCTTAACGAATACTCTGCACTCCCAATGTAAAATTAAGACTCAAGGTCTTTTCATGTATGGCTTGTAAAAGTAAGAAAGTATTATAGTTCAGTCATTGGAAGAACTTCTTCTAACATACATAAGACAAGAATATATTTTGATCGAAATCTTTAAATATGTTACACTGTGTAATGTTTTGGAAGTCTGAGACTCATGTTTACTCTTTTACTTATTTTCTTAGTATTTGTGGAATCATCTGAGCTAAAGCTACTTGATCATGGACCAAAAATGAGAAAAATGTAATGATTTTATGTGTATGAGGAGAGCAGTGTGCTGACCAAACACCCCTCCTCTCTGCATCCTCAACTGAGGATGACACGGCAGTCGGATGGTCCGGATGGGCCACTTGTGGCCTGAAGACGGAGTGTTTTTTATGTATAAGAACTACAACACAACAACATCTGTAAATTACTGCAGGTAATCTCTATAGAAAATAAAAGGGAAATGCCTAAAGGTAGTCTTCCAACTTTAATTTGAAAATGTCAATTTTATTACAACCAGTTTTCATTTTTACTGGATCTTATTGGAAATGAAAGCTGCAAAATGACTGTGACAAGTAATTTACACGTTATGTGACTCATTCATGTCCTACTGCGTACTGAAATGTTATGAAATAACTGAATAACTTACTTTACATGAGACATAACTATATTAATATTTTAATAAGACTGCTTGTTGACTGTTTACAGATTGCTATATATGTGTAGCAAGTGATGTAATATACTGTAGGTCTCTCCTAAGAGTCATCAGGTACTCATCCCAAACAAATACTGCTCATCACGTCTGTCGTGCAGCTCATGGTGTTGATGGAAAGTGTCAGTGTGTTTCCCCTTACAACCAAAAGAGTTTTAAATTGCCCAGTTGATAGAGCAGTGCAAAATTTGCCTAGAGTGATGTTCATTTGTTCAGTATGCATTAAAATGGATAGTAAAACCTGAAAAATAACCCATTTTCGATCAGTGACTGACTGAAAGTCGGTTTTAACGTAGTGTATTTCTTGTTCTAGTTTTCTACTTATGGCCTGAAACTGTGTCAAAGCTATTCAGGGACACTGGATAAACTGACCATTTGGTTTGATTTAATACATTTAGAAGATATCACATCAGTATAAAGGCCTGAAACTGTGTCAAAGCTATTCAGGGACACTGGATAAACTGACCATTTGGTTTGATTTAATACAGGCATTGCTTTCATTTCTAGTTGGGAGTTAGTTTACTGCAATATCCTGAGCACTCCTTACCCTCATCTTTCTAATACATGATTTTAGTATGCACCATTAAACATTTGCCTTTTACACTGTTCTTTTCCATGAATATCAGTATTTGGGCTATAGTTGTCCCTTTTGTTTCACTTATCTTCCCCTTTGTGATCATATGCTAACACCAGTACCATTATTTATCTAAACAAATTGTTCGCTGGTACTTTTATTCTGCTTGTGATATTTAAATTGGTAGGGAAAATTAGAAAAAGTTATGATTGGTTGTAGAATAAGCATTACTTTGTCAATCAAGGGCTGTGTTGTGCACATCTTATGAAGGCTGTCATAATATGTTCTCTATAAACATCTATACTGCAAGTGGGCACTTATTGTAAATCTTGTATTTACAAA
The DNA here is from genome assembly GCF_021461395.2 of Schistocerca americana. NCBI lineage: Eukaryota > Metazoa > Arthropoda > Insecta > Orthoptera > Acrididae > Schistocerca > Schistocerca americana. The sequence continues at coordinate 1,511,782 of NW_025726082.1, read as the reverse complement.
GGGGTGTGCTTTTCTGAAAGCAGGTTGGTTTTATTCAGGATTCCAGTGCACCATATGATTCCCCATTCATTTGGCTACAAGTCCATATTTCTCAAGATAATCTCCATTCATTTTGAAGCCTTATGCCATCATACTGGGAGAGCCTTTATGCTTGCATGGAACCACTTTACTGGTTAATGTTGGAGTCAATGTGTTGCTGCATCAATAACCACTTCATTATCCAGGTGCTCTTCCTGTGGAATGCATCCTTCACTGGGCCACAAAAATTTGAGGAGTAGGGTAGATGAGGGAGAACAGTTCAATGAAGTTCATTCAGTTGAGCAGTGAGGTGTTTGATTGTGAGTCATTGATTGCATTGAATGACAGTGTCCACATGCACCAACAATGCAGTAGCCACAGCTATGTGTGGTCAGCCGGCACATGGGAGGTTGTACAGGTTTGTTGTGCAACCTAGTTGTGATGACAAGACACCTTGCCTAATGACTCACCATGCTTTTATTCACTACCTAGTCTCTGTGGACATTCTGCAAATGCGTATGCAATGTTCTGATTGTCCATCAAAAGAAACTCAACGACTGCTCTCTGCTTGGAATGCTACCACCTATCAGAATTTCTTGCAACTGTAGGGCTGAATTGGTACTATTTCATGATACCCATAACAAATTAAGCATTTTTCAACTGAAATTGGCCAAGAAAAGTATTATGTAGTGTTACTTATTGAATGACCATCATACTGTCTTGGGGTATGACTCAGCTTTTATTTCATTTTGGTTGCAATAAAATGTGTTACAGCATGGTGGAAAATAAATAGATATGAAGAAACTCTTTTAATGGAATGATACACTTCATGTGTACAGTAAGAATGTAAAATAAGCTTTGCATGTGACTTCTTTGAAGTGAGAGGAGATTTCTAGATTCACGTGCTTTCTATATGCAACATCATCCACCTTAATAAAGACACAAGCAGATGAGTCAGCTAGAGCTATTTAATAATTCACTGTGATTTATTGGTCTTTATGTTGACTTTTCTAACAGTTTACTTCACTACAGTTTCCGTGAACCAGACCTAAACACAAAAAGTGAGGAGAATAGCACTCCGTGTCAACCAGTCATGTGAAGGTGTGTGTGTGTCCATTGCAGCTGATGTGATAGTGACTTCCTTGATTGAGTGGAGTGTGTTTTCACCAACTCAACATTAAATCCTGAGCTTTCTGGTCATCAGAACTCATGACATGAGACTACAGGTACCTAGTTCTGCCAGTAGATGCAAAACTCAGTGAGTTGTCTTTAGAGAGAAATGTCCACTGCCTCTATGGCAACCATGTTTCTGTATAACAGTGGCAGAAAGTACACATGATTAAAAGCCAAGTGCAAACTCCACTGGTATAGCTCTGTCACTGAGGCAAAAACATAAGTTAAAATTTTGGAAAATATGCTAGTAAATGTGTTTTGAACTATTGTATTCTTATTGGAGCAATAATACATCTCTCTGGTACTGTTTATGCTAATATATGTCATGGTGCAACAATAAACTCTCCACCATCATGCTACATGTACCTGCTTTGAAGTTTGTCCATGAGACAAATCACTAAACTAACTAAGAACATAGATTACAAATTAAGATGTCGTAAGATTTGTTTTCTATGTGAGCTGCAAAAAGCTTAAGTCCAAACACACATTATGCCAGATAAGATAAACCTCAGAATAGAGATCAATGTCAAAATGTAGACAACAAATGTACCTGTGTGCTATGTCATGAGACTGCAACCTTTACGCTAAAGTACTGTCAAGGGATTTGTTCAGCTAAATACCTTCAAGCAGATAGTGGTTCACCACAAACAGTGCTACAGCAACCAATTACACTAGTGAAAAACAGGTACTCACAATTTATCCTCACCAAAAAAATCAAGACAAATCCTGATGTCCTGGGTCATGATAAAACTGAGACTGAAACTTTGTCACCAGAAAGAATTGGAAGAAAGAACTATAGTTTATCAAAAATTCATATGTTTCCATACTTGGTGGAATGAATGATGATTACAGGAACAAACTCATATGGTAACGCATAACTCTGAGAGTCATTGTGAGTAAAGTTTGCTTTTTGCTAACAATTATGGCATGCTTCACTGTAGTCATATATTAGATTCTAGCACATAAAAATTCAAAAGGCCGGGCTGTATCTACAGAAAGATGTGCTGGTCAACTGAAAAGGCACTATTTCCTGGGTATTATATACCTCCTCTGCTTACTGCTAATGTCCACTAATTTCTTCTTTCTTCATTCTGTGGAGAAATGAGCATATGAAATGCATCGGTATTATCGATGAAACTCCCTGGCACATTAATCTGGTTTTAATCTGTGACGAAGTTTTATTTTAGTGGACACTCTTCTGCAGAGTAAAAATTCATTCTGGAGCATTTCTGATGTATGTAAGTCATTTCACATGTCTGTTTCAAGTTATAATTTATTTCATGTTAGCCATATTTGAAAATAAGATAATGTTATATTCACTAGAAAATTATGATTCAGTGTTTATTTTAATTTATGCTTGTCAAAAAATATAGGACTTAAAGAACATAAATGTTTATACATAACATCATGTAAAGAGAAGTACGAGGGTTTGCTTACAAATTTCAGGCTTATATTCAAAGCTTTTTAATTTCCATTGCTCATTACCCAACATAGTACAGTGGCTCTCTGCATTCATAAATATTTCAAGCAGGTTGACATGTACTTGAATGTCAGATTATCAGAAGTACACAAGAGAGTGCTAAGAATCTGAATTAGTAGGGAGGGGACAAATACTCAGCCAGTCTGCCTTGGTCCAGTTCTGTGTCATTTGGTTCATCCATAATGTAAAACAGGATTTCGTTTACACATTCTTCAAAAGAAGTTATATGTTAATGTACTAAGCTAATACCAAGTGTTCATTTATTTCCCAACAGCAGTTGCTACACACACAACAAACACAGCATTTCATAAAGTTAAAAGCCAGTTAATTCATTTCAAGAAGAGGAATCAGTGGTCAATGTTAAGTGTGTGACATACAATTTGGCTTATGAAATAACAACGTTTCACAGAATTTTAGTTCCTTGGAATCAAAAAGCAGACTGTGAATGAATGAGCTGTAGCTTTGGTGCTACCACCTTTAGGCAGACCTCATTACTGCCACTATGAAGGCAACACAGAATTGCATTATTAAAATATGGCAGTTTCAGTCAAGGCTGCATTTATGAAAAGCTTGATGGCAGCAGTTGTGTGGTGAGGACTTCAAGCTCATGTAGTTGGTGCATCTTCTGGTCATTATGTGTACTCTTGTCTGGTTTCAGTATTTGTAGACTACTGAGCTGCAGTAATGGTGTACCTCCTATCCTGTTATCTCAAAGAGGACACCATGTGGCCTGGTATCCATTCTAGTATGTGTCTGTGTAAACAGTTTGTAAATCACTAGCTTCACATGTGAATAGTGGTTTCATTCACATGGTTTTTAACTTCCTTGGCCATGGTTTCCATTTTCCAGCTTTCTCTCTAGAACTGAACACCAATTAATCTGTTCCTGATACCAAGTACAACATGCTCAGAATGTGTCATTAATTGTTGACAAGGCCAAGGTGTAAAATATGTGTCACTGATATAACTAATTTCTGTAATACCTTTGGTTTTGATCTCATTGTAGTTCCCCTGCATCTCTGGAAAAGAGTTTGTCTGCAGTAGTATTCTCAGTACCAATATACTCCCCTAATATTACTTCCACAACTAACTGAAAGACTCTAGTTTTACTGTATTTGTTCTCTATTTTCTCACTGTAAACTATACTTTCCACTTGGCAATACTATCCTTTCTTATTATTAGTAAGATTCTTTGTGACGAGTTTCAGCAACTCTGTTGTATGTGTACCTCATATTATGTACAGCTCCCACATTCTTCAGCAAAATATTCTAATACCATTAGAAACACAAACTAGTTGCCTAATACTATTTTAACTCCACCTGAGATATTCTAATTGACATTCACAATGTGCATGATTATGATTATGGGCACAGTTGGAAGCTAAAATTGATATTTTGCTTTGACATCGACTATTATCTTTCCTGGATGGTAGACTCTATTTCATGAATGTTGTATAGCTATACTATACTCCTCAAATCAGTTTGTGGTGTGTGGTAGATTCCATTTCAAGTACCATTATAGTTTTATCCCATCCATGGTCCATCTATGAATAGTGCCCAGGAAGAACTACTATTGATAAACCTCCATACAAGTTCTAATTACACTAATAATGTCATGTTGGTCACCTTGGGTGCACTATGTGTGAGTAAATAGTGTTTTAGTCTGATGTCCCTTGAACTTACACTCTAGGAATTTCGAAAATAAGACTCATACACCACACTGATGCCTAACATAGACTTTGACATTCTTCTTGTTTGATAGTAAATCTGTTAATCATAACAGAAAATCTGAATCTTTATACCAAAACCTATATTATATGGTATGGGTGGAGAGCACTTGAAGTAGCATTGTAATTTCCTCCCTTCCCTGGTCCATTTGCAAGTGGTGGATAGGAGAATCACTATCTGTTAAACTCCTTATGGGCTCTGTTTTCCCTATCATGGTCATTTTCTGGACTGTTGCCCAATTGTTCTGCATTTACATCTACATCTACATTGATACTCTGCAAGCCACCATATGGTGCATGGGGCAGGGCACCTTGTATAACTGATAGTCATATCCTTGGAATATATGCTCTCAGAATCTCACACTTCTCTGTGTGTGGTAAACAGATAGTTCACTCTGACACTAACAGATCTACTTGTTTTAAGGTTAATTCTGTTGCTGGACATTGAATACATACATCTATATATGTACATTTAGGAATGCATGGTAAGTAGATACTTTGAAATTGTCAGTTCACCTTTTTTGATGGATTATTTGGTTGATCAATATTGTATTCTTCACATATCTCATTAATGCTATACAGTACACAGTACTTCTGGTACAGTAACCACTTCCTTTGATTCCAGTGACATTGCAGGTACATGAGAAGACAACTGACACTAATCCTACTAATAAGCACTAATTTTTCAGATGTCTTTTTTGCTTCTAGGAACAATGTTTATTTGGATGTAATAGCATGAAGAACTTCTGAATATATAGTCTTGGAATTCTGAGAATTAATCATGATCAGCAAATTGATAATAGATGTTCAGATTGTCACATGTATTTGTCATGTGATTAACAATGATGAATATTAAAGATACACGAGAGTATTATGCAAGCCAACTTATAGTGTACGTCTGGTGCCAGGATTATTTCCTCCCATGCTTGTTGTAATTGTGAATGGTGCATGTGATACTCTAGCATCATTTAAGTCCTTGTGATCTTAGTTTTTTTCTTCAACCTCCTTTAGTGGTCCCATGTATTGGATGATGTAATAATTTGCCCATATATTCTTGAAACATATTCTCTTGCAATTTGGAAATTTAATTGTTTGAGACTGTTGGATCTATCTGTTTGATTGTTACTTCTGTTGATCATTTAAATCCTGTATCTATACTTCAGACACCACCTTAACACTCTATGATGGAGAGTACTTCTGTATTTCAGTAATCATTTTGTTTTGTTCTGGGTTTAATCAAAATTGATTATGGCTTTTGTGGATGTTAGATTTACTTCTTTCATGGTAATAATATTTATAAAAATTAAACATCTGTGTGTGTACTTGGCAACCAAATCACAGTGTAAGTTAGAGTATAGTTCAACTAGAATTAGCTTTTCCTCCATTTCCTGTTCCATTTCCTAATGATGTATGGGAAGTAGTGCTGTCGATTAAACTCCTTCTGAGCTCTGATTCTTTTCAACATTGTAATTATGTGGGCCCATGTACTGGAAGATGTAATAATATCTGAAACAGTTCACAGAATGTATCCTTTTGTGATTTTGACAGTTAGTCAATTGACTACTGAGACTGTCTGATCGTGTTTATGGCTGTTTCTCTTAAAAGACATTGAGTAAATATACCTCTACACCACATGCCAGCCTAATGGTAGATGGGAAGATAATTATGATCAGTGCTTGCTATGGGCTCTTATTTGTTGGACTTGTCAGCATCACTTATAAGAACAATGTATAGATAGAAGTAATATTTAGCCTGACCAAACTTGGAATGTATGTCCTCAGAATTTTGTTAAAGAATCATTGTCATTAAACTGATAATGGAGTTTGGGGTTGTTGGACCTACTTCGTATGTGGTTAATATTGCTGATGAACCTTAAAAGATCTACTTGAGTACCAGGAATCCACCTAACAGTGTGTCCTTGAGGGTCCTTATGCTACCACTGTTATTTCCTATCATCCCTGTTGCATATAGGAATGGTATGTGGAATGATCCATTGTTAACTGGGCTACTTCTAGTACCAATGTCATATTCTCTCATCCTTGCTGCATTTGTGAGTGGTACATGCAAAGAAATACTGCTCGTAAGCTCTAATTTTTTAGTCGTTATCATTTAGTGGAACCATGTATTGGAGGATGTAATAACTTGCCTAGCTATTCTTGGATTGTATGCTCTCATAATTTGGACAATCAATTGTGTGTGGTAAATACATTGGTGTGCTAAACTTAAGTACAAAATTTGGTTTCACATGATGTGTCACAGCTATGTAATATAGCTTGTTCTAACTCAGAGCACACATTGAGAGAACTGCTTAAGTATAGTACTGATCTTTATAGATAGAAATACATAATGAGACCACTAGATGGTACTTTTATTCAAAGAGAGTAATGGCAGTGAAATCACCATTATTCATGATATTATCCTGGACATGATTCTTAATAGGATATTTGATCACCGCAAATGACATTAAAAGCTCTGCAATATCACCCCATGCCATTCACCAGGTATGTAAAGGGCTCTTGTGGTACAGCATTCCATTCCCCCACCAGCACACTTGACAACTGCTGAACGGTCATCGATGAATTTAGACAGGCTGCAATACGTCTCCCCAACACATCCAACATGTACTATTTGAAATGGAGTCATGACCAAATGAACTGCTGAAAAAAGTGCACTGGCAAATAACACAGTGTTTCAGTTACCATGATTGGTGAGATTAGAGGTCAGTACACCCATGCAACAAAATACATTCCCACAAAGCAGCTCATAGAACAGTAAAACGATCATATTTGTCAATGATCATGGGTGTATTATACATTCCAATCTCTCACAATATGCGGGTACATCACTTCTTTGAAAACTTTATACTCACTGGTCAGCATCATTTGGACACTTTACTCCTCCCCTACATGTGTATTTTCAGGGGTGCACATGGCCCTGACTTCATTTTTATGGATGAGGTTGCAAGACTCCATCAAATGGTGCAGCTGGAGAAGCTCTTGGAATGATAGGATATTCAGCAAATGGACTAGCCTACTCAATCCCCCAACTTAATCCCATCTACCTCAATGGGATGCATTGGTGAATATGAACTGCAGCACATCCACAGGCACCAGTAACCATCCACAAGTTGTCAAGTACATTGGAGAAGGTCTGGAATATTCTACCACAAAAACTCCTTATAGTTAGTTCCATGTCATCTTGTACTAGAGATGATCAAAGGACTGAATAAATAAAGAAATAAACCTTCTGGCCAGCATGGGAGAATACTGAAATTGCTGTCTGTGGTGAATACACACCATGTTGAGAACAATGTCTCAGACTTTTTAATGAATAACAAAATCTTCAGTGTAATTATTGTCTTTGAATAAAGGTATCATTTCTGTTTGTTCCATTGTGATTTTCTATCAGTTACTTTCCATACTATACTAGAGAAATTCCTTCTATGTATGGTCCCAGTTTCATTGAGCTATGTTATTTGCCCGTGACGCCTCATGCAAAGGTTACTTTCATCCTGTGTTTTGCCCAGCAGTATTGATAATTTTTCGAGACTGACTGTTCTCATTGAACATTACTTCTGTTAAAGGACATTGAAAACATACATCTATAATTCACATTCTAGCATGAAGCTGTGTTGTAGAGAGAATTTCTGGTAACACATCCACCTTTTATTTCAAATAGAAAGATGAATGGTAAATGGGATGACAGTTTATGACAGTCCTCCTTATACTCTAGGAGCAATGTGCAAAATAAAGTATCATTTGTGCAAATGTTCTTGTTATGTATGGCCTCAAAATAATGTTAGTAAACAGAGCCAGATTAATTGCGAGTGGACATTGAGGTTAGTAGAGCTTCTTGCTTCATGTTTAATAATGTTGATGGCCACTAGAATGTAATTTCTCTTAATATAATTTGTGAATCACGTTCATTTAATTGACAATGGGCTCTGAGGTTATCAGATCTACCTGCTCCATGTTTCACAATGTTGATCAACAGAAAAGATCTAAATGGATGCTTTAGAAACTGCCTTTATTGTGCAGTAGGTTATATTTTTTTGTAACATTCCTCTCATCCCTGTTGTGTTTGTGAATGGTGTGTGGAAATAACCACTGTCGAGCAGAATTAATTTGTTGAATCGTGAATTATTTGTCTCGTAACATACATGCACTACTTATTTGACTAGAATACTGGAGACACATCAAAATATTATTAACACAATTTCATTGATACAAAGCTACAGTTGAAAAGAAATATTTCTGTTTAAAAATTAATGCAACTTATTTGTGAAAAGATACCTTCACATGTTCAGATAACAAGACAGTTTATAAACTGCATCCTTTACAGATATTAGGTTCACTGTTCACAGAATCTTGAGCTGAGTAGTATCATCACTGAAACAGATCACCATGTAGGTTTCTTTTTAATGAGTCTAGATTCATACTCAAAATGTTCTTGGCTTTTAATTAGTTATATTTTCATTCCCATATAGTGGGGAGTCTGAGCAAATATGTTAAATGATGAGCAGGGAGCACAAACTTTACTTTCTTTTCTTGTATTATAAATGTGATAAAAGCAGTTCTCTTGCCAGGATTCTTAATTGGTACACAAAACATGATAATATCATACAGGGAGAGTACTGTTAATAATTTCAGAATTTTCAATGGTGGGTGACATGATTTCCTTGTGAGTTGTCATTTTTTCATCAAGTTCATTACAGTGACCTAAGTATTGGAGGATGTAACAATATGCCCAACCATTCTTGGAATGCATGCTGCCAGAAATCATTGTTTACTGTAACTGGTTAAAGAACATTGCAAAAATGTGTCTATCCTCCATATACAATGTCAGTACTGACCAGTGGAGAATACATTTTGTTCCACAATCATTTCCATTCTTTCCATCTTCAAACACTAGTGGTATATGGGCGGAGTACTGTCGATAGTCCTTTTAAGAGCTGTAACTTGTCAGAAGTACTTTTTTTTACCATGTCTTGGAAGAATGTGCTGGCAGAATTGATAATTTAATTAATAAATTTTTTAATGTGTGCTCTTGGGATTCTGAGAGTATATCACGCACAATAAATTCACAATGGACTGTGAGGCTGTATCATTTATTTGCCCTATGGTTGTTAACCTTGATGAACATGAATAATCTCCAAGAGTAAACCACAAATCATCTACAATGTGTACTGCAGAGCACTTCTTGTACCACTATAACCTCCTCTCATCGCTGTTGCATTTGTTAATGGTGCATGTGAAGAATCAGTGTCGATTTACGTCTGTATAACATCTAAATCTTTTTTATGATACAAATTTTTTGGACCCACATAATAGAGGATGTAATATTGTGCACAGCTATTCCTGGAATGTATGCTCCTATAATTTGGGTAGTTGGTGCTGTACGGTAAATAGATACTCACCTTTGGATCTTCTTGTTTTTGGTTACTTGTGTTAAAGAATGTCTCCTTGTTTATGGATACTTGTGTTAAAGAATACTGAAATCATACATCTATACACAACATGCCCACATGATGCTGTTTGGTGGAGAGAACTGATGGTACCACAACCATTTGCATTTGTACCAGATAAAATGTCGAATGCTACATGCCGAATGTAGTAATGTGTATGAGGAAGTACTATTTACCCTACCCAATCTTGGAATGTGTGTTTTCATAATCTTGGCAATAGTTCATGTTCATTTAACTGAGAATGGATTTTGTGGTTGTCAGGTCTACTTGCTTGATGTTTAACAGTCTTTATGAACTTTAGAGATCTATATGGGTATTCAGCAAATCATCTCACAACGTGCAGTAGAAGGTACGTCTGGCAACACTAGTTTTTCCCCATCCCTGTTCCATTCATGAATGGTGTGAAGTACTACAATTTATTTAAATCTTCATCAGCTTTGATTGTTTCATCACAGTAAATCTGTGGACCCAAAAATTGGAGAATTTAATAATTTGCTCAACTGTTGTTGGACTATATTCTCTTGTAATTTGAACAGTTAGTCATGTACAGTAAGCAGATACTCAACTTTGAGACTGTCTGACCTCCTTGTTTATGGGTACTTCAGGTGAAAAACATTGAAAACACACGTATATATATATATATACAGAAGATATCGTCGTCGTGCAAGACAGACAATATATAAAACAATTGAAGACATTGAAATGACAACATCTGCTGCCGACAAGAAGAAAAATACTATAAAATCTGTCGCCGCACATTCACTACTAGATGGACCCGCCGTCTTCTGTGGATGTAGACTGAACTTCAGTATTGATCTGAATGATACATTTTCGCATGGTAATGGCTGGCTAACCGTCGCAATTGTATGAGGTGGTACAGGTGTACCTAATGTATCAGGACTGGAAAGCTTCGTCGACCGTGACGTCATAGCCTACCACACATACCACGTTTGTGAAAATGCAAATAAAGACTTTGGCAAATCATCATATATGTCACCCTCACCCTTTTCCTTGTATACACGTAATAGACGTAAGATATCTGTTAATGAAACTGTATTTATTTGGATTAAAGGTAAAGGTACTTGTGAATATGTAAAATTTGTTGGAGACTGTACTTTGTATTTTCATAAATAAAGTGATCTGTAGCATAGCTGAGAGCCGGACAAGGGTACATCTAGAATCTGTCGACATAGAGTATGCAACAGCATGTTACGTAAGCTCTCTGAGCACGTGACCTTTGACCCCGCCGATAAGGCGGCTCAAGGCCATCTTGGCGGCGCGCCAGCCGCGGACTTAGCGATCAGCGAGCCCGTGACCTTTGACCCCGCCGATAAGGCGGCTCAAGGCCATCTTGGCAGCGCGCCAGCCGCGGACTTAGTGGTCAGCGGACGGGCGCACCTAGTAAGGCTAGTGCGCCCGTCCGGGATAACTCGCGGCTGGCACTGTGAAATATTCTAAGTCCCTTATCTGGCGCCGCGCCAGTGCGCGGCTATAAAAGCGAGTGCAGCCTGCGGAGCGGATCATTCGCGCTGCTGCTGCTGCACAGGCAACTGCATTGAACGCTGCCAAGATGCCCTACAGAAGATATCGTCGTCGTGCAAGACCAACAATATATAAGACAATAGAAGACGTTGAAATGACAACATCTGCTGCTGACAAGAAGAAGAATACTATAAAATCTGTCACTGCACATTCACTACTAGATGGACCCGCTGTCTTTTGTGGATGTAGGCTGAACTTCAGTATTGATCTTAATGACACATTTTCGCATGGTAATGGCTGGCTAACTGTCGCAATAGTACGAGGTGGTACAGGCGTACCCAATGTATCAGGATTGGAAAGGCATCTTAGGAACTCCAGTACCACCTCGTACAATAGCTACAGTACACAAACCATTACCATGAGTAAATGTATCGCTGATG